>NC_056738.1:571308326-571428326 GCF_019279795.1 Protopterus annectens | reverse complement strand
TGTAAGATTCAGCAGTCGTAACTGTATTGTCCATCTGCATGGGTGTCATAAAGTTTGCCACTTCTGTCTTAAGAAGCATGAAGTTGACTTTGGAGAAATTTTTTACCATGGTTTCCTTAATGGTGGGTGGGGGCAGGATGCGGATATCTAGGGTGATTAGCTTATGGTCGGATCTGACCAACGAGGAGTTGACTTTAGCTGTGGAACACTGGTCACTCATGTTGGTAATGACTAGGTCTAGGATATTGTTGCCCCTGTTGGGGGTGTGGATAAGTTGATCCAGGGCATTGTAATTTATGAATTCCAGAAAACATTGAGCAAAAGAGTTGGTACATGAGTAGTTTTCCCAGTTAATGGTGGGGTAGTTGAAATCACCCATTATTAGGGTGTTTGGTTGAACCCTAATATTTTCCAGTATATCAAGAAAAGAGGAGTGGGAATCCTGAGGCATGGTGGGGTATCTGTAGCAAGCTACAATTTGGATTGCTGTTTTGCCCAGAGTTAGTTGCACTTGGATAACCTCAGATGCATTATGCTGTGCAACTAGCCTGGAGTTGTGGATATCCTTAATAACTAAGGGTACACCTCCGCCTTTGGTGTTCTGGTCCAGGTTAGATGGCCGAAAAGTGTGGTATAAGTTATAGCCTGGTAATGCAGGGGTGCTGTCTAGAGCCTTGAACCAGGTCTCAGTCACTGCACAGATATCGATGCTCTCCAGTTTAAGGAGTGTCTTGAGTGAGTGCATTTTGAGATTTAGACTTCGATCATTGAGTAACATTATCCTCAGTTTTTGCTTGCCTGTTCCTGTTACATTGGTGAATTTGTCATTTGACCCCTGCCTAAAAAAAGGCACTATAGGGGCGGCAAGACCCTTAGCCACTATCTGTAATCCCAGCGGTGACAGGTGCAGGCCATCTCTGGCAAAGCTTCATGGTCTGTCGACCATGTCGTCTCAGGCAGACAGAAACTGGATCCCCTTATAATGACACCAGAAGCTTAGCCAATTGTTGAAGTCAATCATTTTGTCCTTGTAATGTGGTATTATTCTGGGTGATGGCAGGATGCTACTCAGGGCTAGGGTCATAACATGCCTGGGCTACAAGTTCGGAGAGCTCTTCCATGTCTCTTTTCATGTAGTCCAGAGAGGTACATCTCAGGTCGTTCACACCAACATGGACAATGACAGAGTCATATTTGTACTTGTTGTGGAGTGACCTGCGTGCGTGGGTTATGTGGTGGATCCTGGCACCTGACAGGCAGCTGACAATAACCTTCTCCTTGTTTAGCCTGGTGAGTGGGACATCAGTGTGCCTGACTATAGAGTCATCTGTGACTAGTGTGTTGGGTACGTCGTTTTGCCTTATAGGCTATGGTTTATTGGCACACTGAGTCTGTGGGCTATGTGTCATTTGGGTCATGATGGGGGTAGAAGTTGCTTCCGTTTCTGCTTTGGAGGTCTCTGTTGCTTGAACAGATTATTACTGAGAACCTCTGCAAATGTTTTTGAGTTTCTATGTGTGGATTTTGGTAGTGTAGGTTTAGTGGGACTATGTGATGAGTGTGGTGTGGTGCAAGTGCTTACCTTCTCCTCTTGACTGTCAAGTTCAGTCTTGGTTGGAGAGAGCTTTACTGCCAGTTTGGCTATATACATGCATCTCTCACAGGTTGTGGTGTTGGGTGGTAGGAGGAAAGGGTTGTCTGTGTACATGAGGCAATTGCTACATTGCCCCAAGATGGCCAGATTCATCAGATAGACAGGAGAGAACACTGGGAGCTGACCCTTGGACATGCTTGAATAAAAAACTACTTTCCTCTTGACAAGTGAGGAAAGTGAATATAAGAGCTGTTTTCCTCTAGGTAAAGAGGAAGTTTGAGTGCTGTAGTAATTTGTAGCTTATTTAGTGCCAGCAACAAGTTATGAAGAAGTGCTGAGCATGAATAAGCAAATTCAAGTGCTAACACTAAGAATCTGTACCTGGATCTTGTGGTAGATAGGCTACCTAGTGCTTATCACTCCCACTAATAAGCTAGAATGCTTCTCTCCAACTCTGAAAGGCTAGGATACAGCAAATCTATATCTGGACTAGACTAATTACAGGAACGGTGGGAAACAAGAGCAAATGTGGCCTTTTAAACCAGAAAGTTAAAAGAGATGGAAAAACTGCCCAAACAGCCAATAAACTACAATTTCTGGGCCAGAAACCACTCTTGTGGTAGATAGGCTACCTAGTGTTTACCACTCCCACTGATAAGCTAGAAGGCGTCCCTCCAACACGGAAAGGCTTGGCGGCTCAGAAGCTTACAAGCAGTCTTGGATACAGCAAATATGTATCTAGACTACACTAGTTACAGGAAAGATGGGAAACAAGTGCAAATGCGAGCTTTTAAACCAGTAAGTTGAAAGAGAATAAAAAACTGCCAAACGGCCAATAAACTACAATTTCTGGGCCAGAAACCACTCTTGTGGTCGATAGGCTATCTAGTGCTTACCAGTCCCACTGATAAGCTAGAAGGCTTCCCTCCAACATAGAAAGGATTTGGGGGCTCAGAAGCTTACAAACAGTCCTGGTTACAGCAAATCTGTATCTGGACTAAACTAGTTACAGGAAAGGCAGGAAACAAGCTTAGATTTTTTTTTTGGAAAGTGGAAAGGAAGAAATTAGAAACAGAAGATAATTCAAAATTAAGGACCTAAGTGTCTTGCCCTTCACAAATGTTCTCTCTGTATCAGGTAGAATGAGCTAGTGACACTAGACTGGAATAAACCTGGGAATAGAGCTGAGCAGATTGGACTGGTAGGGGTGTCTGAAGTCAAAATATGATCTCACTGCACTGAGGAGGGGTGTCCAAAAACAAATTTACAGGATGGGTGGGCAATTCCAAAGCCACCAAGATTAATACCAGAACAAAAACAGGGAGGGTAGGTGGGAAACTAATGGCAGCGATAGAGAGAGACCAAAGTATTCTATGAAACAATTAAATAGAAAAATAACTACAGAGAGACACAGACCACAATATTCAATTAAACAATTAAATAGACAGAAAAATAAAATGCAGTACAAGCTTTAACACTGCAAGTTTGTACTTAACTCAGCTAGTGATGGAGCTGATTGTAGGTATGTAGCAGAAGCCAAACAACTCCGATATTGAGCAGCAATAAATTCAAAGATATGTGACTAACACGTATAAATACACAGAAACCCTCAAGGCTAAGAGATTAACACTGAATATCAATGAAGTGAAACACAATAGCCCCCACTTACTGCAGAGACAGAGAGAGACCACAGTATTCTATGAAACAATTAAATAGAAAAATAAATAACTACAGAGAGACACAGACCACAATATTCAATGAAACAATTAAACAGGCAGAAAAATAAAATGCAGTATTTAACACTGCAAGTTTGTAGTTAACTCAGCTTGTAATGCAGTTGATTATAGGTATATAGCAGAAGCCAAACAACTCAGATATTGAGCAGTAATAAATTGAACGATATGTGACTAACGCTTATAAATAGAGAAACCCTCTAGGCTAAGAGTTTAATACTGAATGTCAATGCAGTGAAACACAATAGTCCCCACTTACTGCAGAGACAGAGAGAGACCACAGTATTCTATGAAACAATTAAATAGAAAATAAATAACTGCAGAGAGACACAGACCACAATATTCAGATAAACAATTAAATAGACAGATAAATAAAATGCAGTACAATCTTTAACACTGCACATTTGTACTTAACTCAGCTAGTAATGCAGTTAATTGTAGGTATGTAGCAGAAGCCAAACAACTCAGACATTGAGTATATATATATATATATATATATATATATATATATATATATATATATATATATATATAATTGTTTTCTTGCATTCCAGTTTGAACATGCCTAATAATAATAAATATTAATAAATAGCTATAAAACTGGTCAACATGCTGCCTGAACAGCCCTCATCCTAAGAATACTGCTAACAGATGCAGTTTCATTAAGCTCAAAGTTACAGGTTGCATTCATTTTCAGTTCCCATCTACATTCTTTAGTTTTGAGGCAATCCTTCCAAGGTCTCCCCCAACATCATAATCAACATTGTCAATTATATAAAATTTAAAACTGTGACCATTCTTTGCCTTAAAGTGTTTAAAAAGAACATTATGATCATCCTTCTTTTTAATGTCATAAAGGTGCTGATAAATTCTTGTTCTTAATGCTTTTTCCATTTATCCAACATAAAAACATGGATGTTCTATACCCTGTGCTATATGTATCCCTCTACTATTATAACAATGGTAACATTGTGCTGTCTAAAGCTCTCCAAACCATTCAATTAAAGCATTACCCCCTTCCTAAATATATTTGCATTGTTTACAATTCCTGAAGCTCTTATACCCAAAGATTCACTAACTACCTTGAATCTTTGTAGAATATTCTTGGAACAAATGCCCTTCCTGTAAACAATTTTAGGGTAGGGACTAAGGTGTTGAAATTGTTCCCTATTCATGAAAAAATATTCCAGTTTTTGTTACTAACCTCTTTAATACTGTTGACATCATCATTACTATATGTAGAAATCACAGCCCTCCCATATTCACGTTTGTTTGTTATTTTTGTACATTAATATATAAGAAAGAATATGGACACTGAAACATGGCACTAATGTATGATATAATATTAGAAACCACAAAGAGGTACATGTAAACATAAAACTTTATTATAAAACTTGATGAGGTAAATGCTTTTGCAATATAAAATATCTCTTCATTAGATCACAATAAGATAAAAAACAATGAGTATAAAACCTTTCATCAACCAATCAAATTAGAAATCTTCAGAAAAAACATCTAATCACAACAAAACAATCAATGGTAACAAAGTATCAAGAAATAATTAGTATGCCTCTATGCAACTAAGTGACACAGAAACTGCAGTAGAGGACTTTCATTTATTCCCACAAGGTTTGCTGATTTGACTGAGGCTATTCTTGACCTAAGACTTTTTGTCAAAAACTTTATGTTACAAATTATGTTCTTTAGTGAAAATAAGACTGACATCAACATGTTTAAGAAAACTAGTACTTTCATACCTTAGAACCATCCATTAATGAAAGCCTTTATTAAGTTATGTAAGAATGAGCTACTTATTGTTTTTTTTCTGAAGAGCAGCATAATCAGGCTTTTAATAACCTTATGGTTCTTGAGAGGAAGACTTTATTCATCTTGAAAAATGAGGTCAATATTACCATTCAACCTGTTGATAAGGTAGAGTCCATTGTTTTCCTGGATATGGATTTTTATTTTTCTTCCATTAGGGCTATGTTGGGTAATGAAACAATCAATAGTAGGATTAGTTTGAATGACATGGATGTCCTAATAAATACAGTGTATGTGGTGATTAATGATTGCTTATTGAGTAGATATATACATTTAGATTTGACTAATTATTTAATGGTGAAATCTCTGTTGGTCGTTAATTTTCATGGGCTTCCAAAAATCCATAAGGATTCTGTTATGCCACCATTTAGACCTACTGTGGTTGGTGCGGGTTGGCTCACTGAGCCTTTTCAATTTTTGTAGAGAAACAGAATAGGCCTGTGTTAGGTATGTTGGAAGTTGTTCTAATGGACTCTAAGCAGTTTTTGCAGAATTTGTATGACTATACCTGCACTAGTCATCTTCTTGAATGTTGTTTATTGGTTACACTTGATGTAACCTTTTTATTCACTCTGATTCCTAATTTGGAAAGAATTTATCAGCATTTTTATGACATTAGAAATGTTCTGATCATCCTTCTTTTTAAAAACATTGGTGCAAATAATAGTCACAGTTTAACATTTTCTGTAATTGACAATGTTGATAATGATATGAAGGTGGATCCTTGGAAGAATTGCTTCAAAACTACAGAACTTAGACTACAATTAAAAACCAGTGTGACCACCTGTAACTTTGGTCTTAATGAAGCTTTATTTATTAGTGGAATTCTTAGGATGAGGGCTGTTTAGGCAGCATGTTGAACTAATCTACGTTTATTTTTAATATTTATTATTATTTAGGTATGTCCAAACTGGAATATAATAATTATATATATATATATATATATATATATATATATATATATATATATATATATGTGGGTCTAGGATTGATGCTTGATGGTGCTTTTCACCGAAGGCTTAATGGCCGGACATATTTACGCGAAAGTCCTTTTAACTGAAAAAGCACTTTCACGTATGTATGCCTGCAGCCAGAGGGAGTTGTGGGGGAATGACTGTTGTAGAGATTGTACTACGATGCGGATAAGGGAATTTTTTCCTTTTCCCCACTGTAGTGCCATCTCGCAGTGAGAATATTAAAGTTGGGGGGTGTGGCAGGCACAGCCCCCCACATGGGGGGTGCAGGGTGCATAGCCCCCCTGCATAAACACCTTTTTGCTGTTTTTCCTTTTTTTTTTTTTTGATGGACTTTAACAAAAGTGCTTTTCTGGTAAAAACACCTACATTAAAGTGCGTTTGGTGATTTTGAATTCGGAGTGTTGAACTTTCGTTCAACAGTCCTAGATATATATATATATACATATATATATATGCATATATATATATATATATATATATATATATATATATATATATATGTATATATAGAAACACACACACACACACACACACACACACACACACACACACACACACACACACACACACACACACATACACACAAGTATTTTTTTTATAATTGGATATCTTCTGATGACCTTTAACCAGCATTTGGGATTAATTATAGTGTTGTAGCCTTTTAACAGCAAAAGCATTGTTTATTTGAATTTTTAGGTATGTTCTAAAAGTTTCTCAGTTAGTATCCACAAGTTGTCTTTAAGTGTAACACTGACTCAATCAGTTTTTTACAGGAGCGGAGGGGTTTCACTGATTTAAAAGTGTTCTGACTGAAGGGAATTTTCATTCTGATTAAGACCTATGTTACTGGGATGAAAGCACTTAATTTATTTGATATTAGACTGTCTCCTTGAAAGGTATTATTTTGCCTTTTAAGTGGATGTTTAATAATACATTTTGGTTTTGTGTGCTCCTGAATAACTGGCTTCTGGTGTTTTTGACTTCATGCATCTATGATTACAAACATGCTCATGATTTCCTTTGCATTTTAAATAACAGTACAAGTAATATTTTCAGGCACACAGATTTTTCTTTAAAAATACCTCTCATTTTTTTAAACTTTAATATGACTCCATGTAATAGTGAACATTAGGAAAACCATTTTTTCATTTATTATAGAACTCTCACCTTCTCACTGCCACCTGGTCTTCTCACTCAGCCAGCTGGTCAGCCCTATGCTTCTTGAAATCATCATAATGGTGATGGCACTGCTGTCCAGAGGGGGTTATCCCTGTTAGGATGGTAGGCAGTCATCAAACTCATGCTAGATATCATTTTTTTCCAGGTGGTATGCCATGTGCACTCAGTCTTTTCCAGATACGGATCATTGAGAAGGTAGACTATTATCATGATCTCTTTGTCGGTCTAGCCAAGAGAGCGGACTCATACCTTCACAGCTGATACCATCATCTGAAGTGCAGAACAGCAATGAGGAAAGAATGGTCATGGATGTATTAATCAGGGTTAGAACCACTCCTTGTCTGGTGTTACATCACCTTAAACCATTCCAGTTTATTAACATATAGCATTATATAATATAACATATAAGATGAGAGAGAACATTGGATGAACAGTAACAGCAGATAATGCACCACACAGCATAGCCCACAGATCTCATCACATGCATCAAGTATACTCTTAAATGTTTTTTTACAATAATATAAACACTATCCTGAATGTCATGGTCCATTGTTGTGGAACAGATACCATCTTTTTACATGTGTACCTGCATTCTGTTTATGAGCCTGCCACATGGGGTCCCTTACTATGCTGCCATCTGGTCATCATTATTTGTAATGGGGCTGGAAGTGGAAGCTGCAGTGACAGCATGGGTCAATTCACCAGCAGACTGGTGCATGATTATGTTATGCAGAATGCAATGTGCAGTAAACATCCTGCACACAGTAGCTTTCTCATACTGAAGGGCATCCCTAGACTCATCTAGGCACCTGAAATGGCTCTTCTGGCAGCCAAAGACCCTCTTGATGACAATTCAGGTCTTGAACAGGAATGTGTTATACATCTCCTCTGCAGCTCTACTTGGATTTCTCACTGGTGTCATGAGCCATGGCTCCAGTGGCCATCTAGAATTACCTAAAAAAAATGAAAAAAGTGATAGAAAACAGAGTGGGGGTAGTTGACATAACAAAAAAAATAAACAAAAAAAAAAAAAGAAAAACATTAGTATTCAGCAATACATTCTAGCATAAATAATTACTTAAATACAATTTTAAAATAATATTTTACACTTAACAACAAGATGAACACTGGCCATCCTAATATGCAGGAAGAAGTGGTGGAGTAAACAAATGTGCCAGATAATGGAACCATGTGCACTGCCAGGATGCTGGGCAGACACTGGTGATTCACCCACATACATCACGCACTACCTGGCAATTGATGGAATGGTAGCCCTTCTTTTTGCAGTACCAATTTCCCTATGGACCAGGAGGGGTCCTAATTGCAAAATGGGTGAAATCTATTGCACCAAGTATGTCAGTGAAACATGCTAGCCCATAAAAGGCACCCATAGTCCTGACTGGTCCTCAGGTGATACTGGGAATTATATATATCCAGAAACTGCTTGCAGTCAAGGCAGAAACCTGTGAGATCCACAACATGTCTTCAGTCTGTCTCTGGAAGGTCTCCATAACAAGTATAGTGAGAGCTATATATACCTTGCTGTCCACAGGGATAGGAAGTCCACAAACTCACCCAGTGCCCATATGGTGGACAGACGTACCCACTAAGACCGCTATAATGTCCCTGTCTACTCTGACCCTATCAAGGATTTCCGGATTTTCAGAGTTATAATGAGTTATTTTTTACTGATGTTTTTGCCTTCTTCGCCAACAAGTGCTACTGGACACAAGCAGTTTTGGCCCAGCCAAGACAAGCAACTCTGACCTGGAAATAGAAAAGCTAGCAGCAAATGAAAGCATTTCCACTGACTGCAACTGTGATAGATTTGGCAAGGCTTCTCTTTATATAGCACATCTGGAACCACCATGGAAAAGTGGGAAAACCTGAGAGAGAATCACAAATGATATAAAATATATCCCATGAGCATATGAAGATTTATGTCACTCCTCATTTACATGTCTTTATTTGTACATTTGTATAAGGACATTCAAGGTCATCCCTCTTTTGCGCAAATGGCTTATAAATCACAGCTCAGCTGCACTCGTCCATGAACATCACATATAGCCTGCATGCATTTATGTAACTGACTATGAATACTGACTTTTGAAAAACTGACATCACCTGGAAAAAGTCTGTGACTGTCTTAACAGTGGTGACACTTCACACTGTGCATTTGACTCACTGTTTTATAACTACAGTCATTCTTATGGTCACTCTACTGATGATATTTGTATCCTGTGTCTGAGACTGAAGCTTAATTACCACAGTTTGTTACTAATTTGAATCAAACCACTTCTTTTCCTACCACACAACATTTTCAGCCATAATAGTTAAGGAAATGGCATTTTTTCTCTAAAACTGAAAAAAAATTACATTGGAAAAAGACAACCTTTTTTTAACCAGAAAACTCTGCATTTCCAAGTTCCTGGGACAATCTTGACCTATTACTCAAAACCCAGATTAAAAAAATAGGTTGAGGTTAGGAAAAAAAATGTACAGACAGCAGCTAATAACAAATTTCATTGTGTGATCTTGGTTTGATTCTCCCAGTCTCCACTTGCATTTAAATGTGTATAGAAGATGTACCCATTTAAAAATAAATTAAAAAAACACAATTTAAATTCTGTGTCCACTTATTAAATTGAAATAAGTAATAAATAAATAAATAAATAATATTTTTGGAAGTTAATGTTCTCTATAGTCTTTTCTGTGTTGCAAGCTTTCTTGCCTTGAAGTCATAATTCTCAGCTGTGATATTGCACTTTCTTTGCACAGAAATGATTGATAACACACTCAGAAGATTATGACTTCAGGGCAGTAAAATTATTGGTGGGAGACAAACACAAATGAGAGAAGAGCTTTGTTCATGCAAATATCTTGAGTATTTTAAATAGAAATGCTCAAAACCTCTAATAGGGAGTGCTTGCATATCATCTTTCTGCTGATGCAGTCTGAATTTTCCATGGAGAAGCATATAATCAATTCAAATTGTTGCTTTGGCACAAACTGCTACGCTGCAAATTGGAATAAGAATACTAAAAATATTATGCCACACTTCAAGTTTTAAATAACTTTATTTTCAAGTTGCAAACTGTTTGTCAGCTCTGATTTTGCTACTTATTCCAAAAGGCAGTTTAAATGAGGAGATATTGATTGAGTCACCTTGGTATACAATATGGTAAAAGTCATTTTATGTCAGTCATGCCTGTGCTCCACTTAATAACAAATTATACATGTTAGAATAAAACATTCAGCTAAAGTACGAGTTAACAAGCTACAGCTAATTGTATAATCCTAGCAAATGTGCAGCAAAGACCTAATAACTGCAAAAAATGTTTTGACTGTTAAACAATCATTTTTCTTTTTTTTACTGCATAAGATCCACTAATCATAGTAGGCTTGTGGGATTGTTAATAATCTATTGCTGGTTAAGGACAAGCTGAGGACATATATCTATCCTTTATTATTTAAGGTCAAGCTGATGAACTAATATCTATATTCATGTAGTTAGTGAACTATATGAGTAGTTAATTTCTTCTTTAATCCCATTAGAACTTATTGCTCAGTATCTGCCTACTGTCATAGACTTTCCTAACAACCTCAGTCAGTGAGTTTAGTGCAGTAATCGGTGTGTGTTACGTGCTTGTGTTCCCTCCTAACACCCTCAGTCGGTGAGTTTAGTGCAGTAATTGGTGTGTGTCACGTGCTTGTGTTCCCTCCTACTGTCTCACACTTTCATTGTTACTCTCTTGCATCTCCTACACCTGCTATGATAAAATATACCCACATATACCTAACATAATAGCTGTCCACTGACAGTAGTATAATAACTCTTTTCCATAATTACTTTCATTATTCTAAGGGAAATAATCTGTATTTTGGTAAGTAAAGACCAGGCAACTTTATAATACTCATTTAGCAAATGAGTTTTATTATTTTTGAATGTTTTCAGTGACTTTGCCTGCATTTTACAGTTACATGTGCTGCACATTCTGAATATTGAACTGCATTGTTTGACATATTCTAAATATGGGTCATCAGTTCCTTATCTTTGTCATATGTCACAGTAAAGGACAGTAATTGTGGAGCTCAGTTCACTTACCAGTTAACTGATAAACAATTGATAAAAGCATAATCTGTTTTCAGGGACTGTCAGGGGACTTAGTTGAGAGACTTTTAGATGGAGCACAATGAAAAATAAGAGGATGAAATCTTTATGTGCGTATCTCACGTGCACTATAGTGATCAGAGTGCTGAAAACAAAAATTTTACTTTCTGTTAATAGTCCATCCACATTATACTGATATTCTCCCTCACTGATTTTTGTTGCTGTCCATACACTTAAAATTCCCTGGTTAGCTCCTGCTTTGAAATTCACTCCTGGAATTCACACCGATAGAATGAAGTCCATAGGAACATTGAAATAACCTCCAGCATGATCCTTTACCTTCCATTGATGAGCTTCATTTGCTGATGTCCTCAATTATGTGATTTTATTTTTGATTTTAGTGCTGTTTCTTTGCCTGCGTATATGTAAACATTATGGTATGGTTATTATTTCTTAACCACTGAATCATAATCTGTCTCACATCTGTGTTCCTTGGGTAATTCCAAACTTGTGTCACTGCATTTTAATTTGTTTTTTGTTTTGCAATTTTTAATTATTTTAAATTCATTTTAGCTCATATTTTAACTTTTATTTAGTGATAGAGATTTTCTCCACAACCTCCAGTGAAAAAGTGCTATGCCTTATCACAGCTGTCTGGCTAACAACGAAAAGAAAAGTAAATAAACTACCATACCCATGATTCTCTAGTCAGTGTTGTATAATAAACTTAACCCTTATACAATATTGCATATTAAACTCATATTAACTTAACCCTATATTCAATACTGTCAAATAAATTGTTTTGCATAGGGGAGTAGCTAGGCCATTTTGAGAGCAGGCTGTGACACTCATTGGTACCCCCTCAACCTGAACAGCGCATGCACAAAAAAAGTCCTTATACCCACTTAATTTCCTGTGTCAGATATTAAGGCCTGCTAACTGGTTGTCTGCCCATTATCACTTCTAAATATATTTAACAAGTATCCAAAATAAGTGGAAAGAAAAATTAACTTTGTTGTGTTAACATTAAATTCAGGTTTGAGAGTTCACTTATTTCAGATAGGTAAAAATACAATATATCTTAAAACACAAACAGAACCATCTGCAAATCTAGAATTTGTACTGGACATTTAGAAGATGCAGTTCCTCTGATATGTACAGCATAACAGTAATATAATTAAAAGCAATTGAGCTTGTTATACACACATGGAATTCATTTAAGTCCTTCCTTCCACATGAACAAAATTTGAGTGGTAGTCTGAATTCACGTTTTCTCATACATCTCAACTGTCCAGATTTTCATAGAATGGCCAAATTATTGCCTCATATTTTTTATTTGTTCCTTATAAAATGTGTGATTTTCTGGCAAATCACTGATGATTGAAGTCACTAAATAATGACGTACGTTTGAGTAATAAACTTCATATCCTTCAGAAAATACATGCAAATGCAAATCCTGTTTTAATTTCTAGACATCCTATAACATGTTTGTAAGGCAGGCAGTCATTACCTTAATGAATATTTAAAGTCTATCTGGTAGCCTAATCTTTAACTCTTTTGATTTAAATTAACAAAATATAATGCATTAAATATCCTTTATATGTGGCATGTAACATAAAACATTTCAGAGCTTTACTGGAAAGGCTCACCCAGACTCTGCTACAGTTTGCTGTGAGGGAAAGATTAGTTTGTTTTTTATTTGTTGAATTTTGTATTACTTTATTGCCTTTTTCTGCTTTGTATACTGTGATGACGTGTTTTCTTTACACTGTGTTTTACTTGTATTCTGCCTTTAACTGCATATTAAAACTTGAAAAGAGACCACAGCTCTTTCTCTTGTGAGTCAGACAGAAATTAGAAAAGGTCAGTTAAGGAGACACACATAAGTTTCAACAGGACAGTTAAGGTTAATCATCTGTGAAGGGAGGGGGTAGAGCTAGAAACTAAACCTTCTATTTAAGAGGTAAAATAAAACATTTCAGAGCATTACTGGATAGGCTCACTCAGACTCTGCTACAGTTTGCTGTGAGGGAAAGGTTACTTCGCTTTTTATTTGTTATATTTTGTATTACGGTATTGCCTTTTTCTATTTTGTGTACTGTGATTTGTTTTCTTTACACTGTGTTTTATTTGTATTCTGCTTTTAACTGCACATTAAGACTTGAAAACAGACCACAGCTGTGTCTCTTCTGAGTCCGACAGAAAATTTTCACATTCTCCCACCTGGTTACTGTTGTGTTCTTAAACACCACTGTCTTTCTAGTTGCATGCCCCTTATGTTAATTTGACCATATATCTCATTTCCTCTATGTTTTTACTGGCTGGTGTGAGTAAGCACAACATTATTATTTTGTGAAATCACTCCCCTTCAACTATTTAAATTTATTGGCCATCCTATTGTATTCAATAGTACCAGAATACAAAAGTGACCACCCCCTTTCAATCTATCTTGCTGTTTTAAAAATAGTGACTCTCCACGAAAACTTAACTTTTTAGACAGATACAACTTAAGTTACCTACTACTACATTTAACTCCTCTAGTGCACACTGCAGTGTTTAGGATAAACCATTATTTTCATCTTACCTTTACACATCTATTGCAAGACCACCAGTTATTGGAGAAACCACATTCTGCCTCTCAGTAGTCATCTAGGGATTAGTGCTTCTGTTTTCTGCTGGTGAGAGAAGGAGTGCAGTTACATTATTTCCTGGAGACTGCTGATCACCAAAAAGCTTAATAACTGCTTTATACATGACGGCTTGGAATTTGTGCTTATATTCTGATCCTGGTGAGAGTAGGAGCAGAGTGCACTGATTCCTGACTCTTTCTGGTTGGAGAGTGAGTGTCTGTGCTTAACATACCTGATTGATCTGGTTGCTATTAGAGGCATCTACCAGAAAAAGGCTACAAGCCTGCAGATCTTTGCATCATCTGGACAAGACTGTGGATCACCAAACAGGCTGTGGCCTGCTTCTCTTCTTGGGATTGTTGCTAAGATTTTGTCTCTGGTGAGAGAAGAAGCAAAGGAGTAATATATCCCAACAGAGTGAAGCTGTGCTGAGACCAGCATTAGTAGTAGCCAGGCAATAGCCATTTATGTGACTCCCCTCTTTTCATCATTCTTGACAAGCTAATTCTTCATTTTTCAGTAAGTACTGCTTGATTTCTTTCTAACTTCAGAATATCTGCCTAAATATTTCATCCTTAAATTTTCAAGGTCTACGTATTAACTTCCCCTCAAGTGCTTGGCAGTGCTCTGTACAGACTCAGACAACTTGAGTGACATTTTTCCTGTAAAAGGACTATATAAGGAAACAACTCCAGTAATTAGTAAAAATGACCATTCCTCCTGGCATGTCCTTGTACATTCTCCTATTAACCTGGTGAACCTGGGCATTCCAAGGCAGTGTAGCAACTGCCTCATGTACAAACACAACCCTCTCCTCTTACCTCCCAGCACTCAGACTTGAGAGAGATGCACTTATATATACAAATTGGAAGCCATGCCCTCTCAAGCCAAGAATGGAATAGCTGGTGAAGAGGAGAAGGTCAACACCTGCACCACACCACATGCAACACATAGCCCTCCAGAACACCCACCATCACAGCTCTCACATAAAAACACAAACCACACACCCACCTTCACGGAGGCTCTCAGTAGAAATCCACCCATACAGCAGAGACCTCCAAGGCAGAAATGCACTCAACCCCCACAACACAGCACAAACCACAAAACACATAACTCACCTACACACTGTGCCTCTCAACATAAGCCCCTAAGGCAAAACAGCTTGCCCAATACACTAATCATAGGTGACTTGATAGTGAGGCACACTGATGTCCCATTCACTAGGTTGAGTAAGGAGAAGATAACAGTCAGCTGTCTATCAGGTGACAGAATCTGACACATGACACACACACTCAGGTCACTCCACAACAAGAACAAGTATAACTCTGTCACTGTCCATGTGGGTGTGAATGACCTGAGCTGCACCTCCTTGTACTTCATGAAACCAGACATGGAGGAGCTCTCGGATTATGTGACCCAGGCAGGTATGACCCTATCACTGAGCAGCATCATACCATCACCCAGAATGAAACAACACTACAAGCAGAAAAAGACTGACTTCAACAATTGACTACGTTTCTGGTGTCATTCTAAGGGGATCCAGTATCTGTCTACTTGGGAATGACATAACTGACAGACCTCGATGCTTTGCCAGAGATGGCCTGCATCTGTCACCCCAGGGTTTCCAGATACTGGCTAAGGCTCTTATCACCCTTATAGTGCCTTTTTTAGGTGATGTTCCAAAGACCAAATTACCTCCATAACAGCTATAAATAAATGTAATCTGAGGGTCTTGCTGCTCAATGCTAGAAGTCTAAATCTTAAGATGCACTTACTTGAAGCACTCCTCAAAATGGAGAACATTGACATTTGTGCTGTAATGGAGACCTGGTTTAAAGCAGCAGAAAGCACTCCTGTGCTACCAGGCTATAACTCATTCCACACCTTTCAGCCCCAGAACATGTACTGAAACTCCAAATGCAGTGGTGTCTCCATATTCATAAAGGATATGCACACCTCCAAACAAGTAGCCCAGCATAATACATCTGAGATACTTCAGGTACAACTAACATTGGCTAAGATGGTGATTCCGGTCGTAGACTGCTATAGGTCCCCAACTATGATCCAATACTCTCACTCCATGTTCCTAAGCACCCTGGAAACTATTAGGGTCCAACCCAACACTCTCATACTAGGTGACGTCAACTACCCTTCCATCAACTGGGAAAACTACTCATGCCCCAATACACTGGCCCAATGCTTCCTGGAATTCATCAATTACAATGCCTTGGACCAGCTCATTCTTACTCACACTAGATGAAGCAACATCCTTGACATGGTTATTACTAACATGGGCAATCATTGCTCTACACCAATAGTCAATTCCTCCCTGATTAGATTCAAACACAATCTCATCACCATGGAAATCCACATCTCACCCATAGCCCCCTCAAAGGTAACCACCATGAAAATCTTCTCCAAAGCTGACTTTGGGCTCCTAAAAACAGAGGTGGCTAACTTCACGGCACCCATGTCAATGGAAAATAGATGCATGACTGCTGAATCATACACCAATGCACTGTACGAATACGTACATAAATGCATGAAACTAGCCATACCCAACAGAACCAAGATGCTCTCCTTCAAAAAAAGGAAGCCAATCTGGTGGTCCCCTGCCATTAATAAACTCTACAATAGAAGGAAGAAAGTGTTGCAGAAAAAGGTTAAGTCCCAAGACTGGAAAAACTCCCTTATTAGCCTCAACAAAAAGTTGAGATCACTCATCAAAACCTCTAAAGCCAGCTATGAAGGCAGAATTGCGATGGAGACTAAAAAACAACCACAAAGCCTTCTATAGTTTTATCAGGACTCTCCATGGTAATACCCAGGTTTGCTCTGAGTTACTGCACAATGATACTTCCTATACTGAGCCAGCAGATATTACCAACATACTGGCCAACAGATTCAGTGCCAGCTTTATCCCCCCCCCCAAAGGACCAATAACAATACCTGAGGAATGCCAGGCACCCAACATTACTGCAGCACAGGTTAAAGCTGCATTGTCTAAGGCCAAGAATACAGTTTCCATGAGACCCGACGATATCCCTGGCTGTGTTCTACATGAACTACAAAGTGAACTGGCACCACATCTGTGTGCCCTGTTCAATCACAGCCTCACCTCAGGCTTTGTCCCTAACAAATGGCACACTGCTACAGTCATCCATCTCCATAAAGGAGGAGTGACTACAGACCCTGGGAATTATCACCTCATTAGCCTGACGAGTCTGATATGTAAGGCTATGGAGCGCATCAGCATGGACCTAATTAACATTCATATTGGGAATCTCCAAACTCTAGATCCCACTCAGTTTGGTTTTGTGAAAGGTAGATCATGCCTGCTCAACCTGGTTGACCTTCTTGAGTCAGTCACCAGAGCTGTGGATGAGGGCAAGGTAGTTTATACAGCCTAACTTGATCTGGCCGAGGCCTTTGATACTATTCCCCACTCAGGAATTATTGATAAACTCACCAAACTAGACATCAACTCCTATATCACTAGGTGGGTTGCAAATTGGCTCACAGATAGAACCCACAGTGTGAAAGTAGCGGACTCCAAGTCAGACTGCCGACCAGTCATGAGTGGAGTCCCACAGGGATTGGTCCTGGGTCCTCTCCTGTTTGGCATCTACTTCTTAGAAGTCCAGGCCAACACAGAGGGACTCTGGCTGACCAAATTCACAGATGACTGCAAGCTGGGAGCCAATATTAACTCACCAAGTGATGTAGACATCCTACAGAAAGGCCTCACTGAGACCAATGCTGGTGTCAAAACCATGGCCTTAAGCTTAATGCCAAAAAATGCATTGTCATCCCCTTTGGAAAAACTCAGTTCCCACTAATTACCATATGGATGGGAGTCCACTGAACATTGAAGGCTTTGTAAGAGATCTGGGGACACAGGTTGACAGCAACTGCTCTTTCAACCACCACATTGCCACTGTGGTCAGAAAGTTCTTCTATGTGGCACATCTCATTACCAAGGGTTTTGCATCCAGGATGAAAGAGGTCATCATATTCTCTCTACTCATTGGTTACTTCATCCTATCCCATAATCTGTGCTAATCATTCTAGAAGCTCAAGTCCATTCTCTAACTGAGTTCTAACCAGTAGCACAGACAGAATCCTTGCCTTCATGTCACCAGGCTGAACATGAAGGTATAACTATTTTTCTCCTCAAAGCTGAGTCAATAACCACACTGCAAAGCCATTGCAACCATTTATTCAATTCAACAGACAACATTAAAGATGCCACAGTATGTTCACATATAATCATATCATAAAATACAGCCAGTAACAGTTAACCATTGAGCTAGTTGACGTCACCTTGCCTGTTCTGTCTAACTTTACAGGACTATGTGGATGACCCAAGCTACGTAGGACCTGGTTGTAAAGCTCTTTATTTTTGCCTCAATCCAAACATCTGTTGCGATGGCCACTGTTTAAACTCAATCCAACCTGGATGAGGAAGATGAGGCTGCTGAGCACAAACAAGGAGGAAACCAAGGCAGGGAAAAGCAGCCAGGCAGCTGTCAACCTGGAATGTTTCCATGGCCCGAGACCTCAAGCCTACTATAACCAGGTTCCTAAAGTAGCCTGTGAGTTATTTCTTAAAGAAATCCTCAAAGGCCAGGGATATGTCTAAATTAAACAAATCAAATTTTCAGTTGTTCAAATGTACTCTGTCATTAGTATAAAAATCAGTGAAATGGCAGGCTGCATAATGTCACTCTGTCATCAATGAAACTCATGGACCTCTCGATTGCTCCAGAACTGATAGCTCCTTCCCAAAGGATTCTTGGCACAACCGATGAAAAAAATAAAACTATTTCTAAGTATAGCTATTGAAACCTCTGATGTCAGATAAGATTCTAGCTAGCAGAATTTTTATGGGGCCATTGTCAAATCATTTCCCCCAAGGTGGATTACCAAGGCCTTGGGCAGTCTTCCATTTGTTATAAGCTGATGCCAAATCTCCCAAAACTGAAAATATAAAAGTCCTGAAAAGCCAAAGCAATGAACTTCCCATTTGTGAGAATCTAAAGAACCCGCATGCCAGGCCAGGCAAACCAAAGCTTGGACTGTGGCTATCTTGATTAAGGAATGTCTCAACATCCAGATAAACTCCTTTCCTGAAATAGAAATTAAGGGGTTAGTGCCTGATGTATGAAAAAAGACATCAGATATCCACTTTCTTGTTTTTTTTTTTTTTTTGCAAGACCTTACCCAAATGACGTCCATGGCTAAGTTGGAGGTGTGACCTATACTAAAAGAGTGGGATGAATACCCCTGAGGATGCATATCTTAAACTTCAGTGGACTCTCACAACCTAAGAGGCTTGCTACCCTCCTAAGTAAAGACCGAGCCCAATCAAAAATTCCAGAGAGTGATCCTGTGCAGAAAATTAAACCAGTGAACTGGGCAAATGGCCAAACACCTAGACTTATCTAAATGTACTTGCTGCCATTTACTCACTTGGTCTGTTTTGTATTTTCTAACTCATTAGAAAATAAACCCACTGTGAATCACAGATCATACTCAGCAAAAGGAATTTAATAATTTACTGATATGGAAAGCACCGGCTTGTAGTGAATAAAGCTGCCAAGCTAGAAAAGGTGCTAAAATCAGTAACTATGCTATACAGTTCATGAACAATGATGCCAAGGAGGTAACTCCTCTATCAGCTTCTTGTAATCATTAGAAGCCCCTCAAATATTCTCCTAGCCTTTGATCAAACTGCCAGGCAGACAATGATTGGAAAAATCCTTAAGGCCCAAGAAGCGTGCCGACCAGGCTAAAGCCACTAAGTGAACCTGAAACGTGTTGGGCGAATCTTGTAGTTTTTATCTGAAAACCAGGAAATGAAAAACCAAAAGCAGTCCCCATACTATGTGACAACTTGGCAAGGACCTATAAAATCCCTTAAAAATCTGGACTGATGATTAATACGCCTTAGGTTCATACTTAGGTTCATAGGTTCATACTAGGCTATCTGCCCAAGGGCATCCACAAGCCTAGCCCATAGTTATGTGGCTTTCGCCACCCCTTTAGTTTGAATAAAAACTATGCCTATCATTTTGCTGTGCCTCTGTCAAGCAGTGACGCTGAAGTAATCCCTGGGGTATATCTGCAATCTCCCATCCATTGGTCAAGATTCCTCTTGAACAAGACCAGAGAGGTGCTCTGCCTCACATGTACCGGGATTTTGTTCCACAGCATAGGGAGTCTCTGGGTGATGAATCTGTCCCTCCAGCACGTTCTATTTATAACCGTGTCAAGGTTTAAGTCTCCCGCCCTTGTGGTTCTGAGGGATCTAGATTTTTTGAGGTGAAGCATATTCATCAAATCTGGGTTTGACATGGCCTTATATGTCAGGCACAGGTCACCTCTGAGCAGCGGTATGAGACTGAATAGAGCTGGAGTTCTTTCAGTCGGGCAGCATAAGACATATTTTTGAGACCCTTTATCCTTTTGGTGAGGAACTTTTGGGGCCTTTCAAGCTGCAGCAGGTGTCTGGTCAGATACATTCGAACGGGCATTGTACTCAATCATAGGTCTAATAAGTGATGAGTACAGGGGACGATGACCTCCCTTGATCTAGATGTGAATCCCTTCATGATCAGGTGGGTGATATAGAAGGTTTTCCTAACTACTTTAGCAACATGAGTGTCAAGCGAAGGCTACTGTCAACCTGGGTCCCCAGATCTCTGATGACTTTTCTGTGCTCAGTGGATTGCCACCTATATGGTAGCTAGGGGTAGCCTTGTTTTTCCCAAAGGGTATGACTATGCATTTTTGGCGTTTAACTTCAGGCCATGGCTCTGGCACCAGTTATCCATTTCTGTGAGGCCCTTCTGGAGGATATCTGTGTCAGATGTGTTTTCGACTATGGCCCAGTTTGCAGTCATCTGCAAACTTTGTCAGCCATAACCCTCCTGTGTTTGCTTGTACTTCAGAAAAGTAGATGCCGAACAAGAGTGGACCCAGGACTGAGCCCTGTGGGACACCACTTGTGACAGGCTTTGAGTCTGACATGGCTCCAGCAACTCTGACCCTGTGGGTTCTGTCACTTAGCCAGTTTGCAACCCATCTTGTGATGTATGGGTTTACATTCAAGCTGATGAGTTTTTCGATGATACCTGAGTGGGGTATTGTGTCGAAGGCCTTTGCCAGGTCGAGGTAGGCTGTATGGACTGCCTTTCCCTCATCAATGGCCTTGGTGACTGTCTCGAAAAAGTCAACCAAGTTTAAGAGGCAGGATCTGCCTCTGACAAAGCCAAACTGAGTTGGATCCAAAGTCTGCAAGTTCCCTATGTCTTTATTTATGAGTTCCATTATGATCCTCTCCATGGCTTTGCAGATAAGGCTTGTCAAGCTAATGGGGCCGTAATTTCCAGGGTCTGTGGAGGCACCGCCCTTATGAAGTGGGACCACAGTGGCCGTGCGCCACTCCTTGGGTACGTATCCTGAGGTGAGGCTAAGATTAAACAGCTGTCCTAACTGTGGGTTTAATTCCTCATTGAGTTCATGAAGCACACAGCCGGGGACACCATCCGGTCCCATGGATGCTGTGTTTTGCCTTAGTGAGGCAGTTCTCACCTGGGCGTTGGAGATGTTTGGGGGGCTACAATCCTCTGGAATAGATCTCTCTCCTTTTGGGGGGGGAGAAGTTTGCACTGAACCTGTCAGCCAGTATGTTGGCAATGTGTGTAGGTTCAGTAATTTTCACATCATTTTGAACTAATTCTGAGCATATCTGGGAGTTTCCTCCTAGGTTTCTAACATAGCTAAAGAAGGCCTTATGATTCTCTTTAGAGTCCTTGGCGATTTTTCTCTCAAAATTTGCCTTGGATGATTTTATGAGAGCTCTTAGTTTTTTTACTTATAATGATCAAAGGTGTCTTACCTTTCAAGGATTTTGCTCTATCTTGTAGTAGCTTCCTCCTTTTGTTGTAGAGCTTGTTTATGGCTGGGGTCCACCAGACTGGACGCTTGCCTTTGGTACAGAGAGTCTTAGTTTTGTTTGGGATTGCCTGATCCATGCAGTCCTGTAGGTGCTGGTAGAAGGCATTTGTAAGTGATTCAGCGGTTTGAGTAATGTTTACCACTGGCTCAGTGGCCTTAAAGGAGACCACACTAGTTTTAGAAGTGTGAAATCGGCTTTTGAGAAGTTTTTCACTGTGGTCTTTTTTTTTGTTTCAGGTGGGGCGGGATGAGGACCTCCAGCGAGATTAGTTTATGATCTGATCTCACCAGTGAGGGGTATACTTCCGGTGTTGAACATTTTGATCCCATGTTCGTGATGATGAGATCAAGTATGTTTTCTCCTCTTGTGGGGATGGTGACTAGTTGTTCCATGGCATTTGAGTTTATGAACTCCAGGAATCTTTGGGTTAGAGTGTTCGGGCTTGAGTAGTGTTCCCAGTCTATATTAGGGTAGTTAAAGTCACCTAGTATGATGGTGTTTGGAGATACATTTATGTTTTCAGGAAGGCCATGTGAGGTTCCTGAGTTTGAGAGGGTGGCCTGTAACATGCTACAAATTGCAGAGCAGTCTTGCCTATGGTTAATTGCACCTGGATGGTCTCCGATGCATCATGCGTTGCCACCAACCTTGAGGTGTGGGTGTCCTTTATGAATATGGACACCCCCTCCTTTCTTGGTGTTGTCCGGATTTTGGGGCGGGCATGATATGAGGTGAAACCTGTTAGTGCTGGGGTGCTCTCAGGAGCCTTGAACCAGGTTTCTGTCACAGCACAGACATCGATGTTCTCCATATTGAGAAGGGCCTCGGTGCGTGCATCTTGAGATTGAGACTTCTGGCACTGAGCAGCATTACCCTTAGTTTTTTCCTTTTGGTGTTCTAGGGTGGTAGGTTTAGAATTTGAGCCTTGCCTAAAAAGGCACTATGGGGGTGGCAAGAGCCTTTGCCAATATCCGAAGCCCAGGGGTGACAGGTGCAAGCCTTCCTAGTGTTCCAGGCCCAGAAACTTGTCAGCAGCAATGCGGCTAGTCTTCTCCAAGTAACCATACTTTCGAGGAATTGCTGTGCCACCCATATTTTCATGTTTGGCTAACCAGCAAAACCTGGTGAAGTGAAAATAGGAAAGGTTATCAGCAGTATGAGGTGACAGCCAGGCACATATAAATTATAAATTGTCAAATTAATTCTCAAACTCAATAAAACTAAAAACTAAAAGGGCCCTTTTAATTTAAACCCCCCGGGAAAGCAAAAAACCCAATTTTTTTTGGGGACTTTTGGGGAAAAAAAACCCCCCTTTCCCCTTTACCGGCATTTTTTGACCCAAAAACCCCCAAACCCCCCTTTTTTCCTGAAAGGGTCATCATATTTTACTTCATCTATCCCATAATCTGTGCTAATCATTCTAGAAGCTCAAGTCCATTCTCTAACTGAGTTCTAACCAGTAGCACAGACAGAATCCTTGCCTTCATGTCACCAGGCTGAACATGAAGGTATAACTATTTTTCTCCTCAAAGCTGAGTCAATAACCACACTGCAAAGCCATTGCAACCATTTATTCAATTCAACAGACAACATTAAAGATGCCACAGTATGTTCACATATAATCATATCATAAAATACAGCCAGTAACAGTTAACCATTGAGCTAGTTGATGTCACCTTGCCTGTTCTGTCTAACTTTACAGGACTATGTGGATGACCCAAGCTACCTAGGACCTGGTTGTAAAGCTCTTTATTTTTTGCCTCAATCCAAACATCTGTTGCGATGGCCACTGTTTAAACTCAATCCAACCTGGATGAGGAAGATGAGGCTGCTGAGCACAAACAAGGAGGAAACCAAGGCAGGGAAAAGCAGCCAGGCAGCTGTCAACGTGGAATGTTTCCATGCCCCCCCCCCCCGAGACCTCAAGCCTACTATAACCAGGTTCCCTAAAGTAGCCTGTGAGTTATTTCTTAAAGAAATCCTCAAAGGCCAGGGATATGTCTAAATTAAACAAATCAAATTTTCAGTTGTTCAAATGTACTCTGTCATTAGTATAAAAATCAGTGAAATGGCAGGCTGCATAATGTCACTCTGTCATCAATGAAACTCATGGACCTCTCGATTGCTCCAGAACTGATAGCTCCTTCCCAAAGGATTCTTGGCACAACCGATGAAAAAAATAAAACTATTTCTAAGTATAGCTATTGAAACCTCTGATGTCAGATAAGATTCTAGCTAGCAGAATTTTTATGGGGCCATTGTCAAATCATTTCCCCCAAGGTGGATTACCAAGGCCTTGGGCAGTCTTCCATTTGTTATAAGCTGATGCCAAATCTCCCAAAACTGAAAATATAAAAGTCCTGAAAAGCCAAAGCAATGAACTTCCCATTTGTGAGAATCTAAAGAACCCCCATGCCAGGCCAGGCAAACCAAAGCTTGGACTGTGGCTATCTTGATTAAGGAATGTCTCAACATCCAGATAAACTCCTTTCCTGAAATAGAAATTAAGGGGTTAGTGCCTGATGTATGAAAAAAGACATCAGATATCCACTTTCTTGTTTTTTTTTTTTTTTTGCAAGACCTTACCCAAATGATCTCCATGGCTAAGTTGGAGGTGTGACCTATACTAAAAGAGTGGGATGAATACCCCTGAGGATGCATATCTTAAACTTCAGTGGACTCTCACAACCTAAGAGGCTTGCTACCCTCCTAAGTAAAGACCGAGCCCAATCAAAAATTCCAGAGAGTGATCCTGTGCAGAAAATTAAACCAGTGAACTGGGCAAATGGCCAAACACCTAGACTTATCTAAAAGTACTTGCTGCCATTTACTCACTTGGTCTGTTTTGTATTTTCTAACTCATTAGAAAATAAACCCACTGTGAATCACAGATCATACTCAGCAAAAGGAATTTAATAATTTACTGATATGGAAAGCACCGGCTTGTAGTGAATAAAGCTGCCAAGCTAGAAAAGGTGCTAAAATCAGTAACTATGCTATACAGTTCATGAACAATGATGCCAAGGAGGTAACTCCTCTATCAGCTTCTTGTAATCATTAGAAGCCCCTCAAATATTCTCCTAGCCTTTGATCAAACTGCCAGGCAGACAATGATTGGAGAAATCCTTAAGGCCCAAGAAGCGTGCCGACCAGGCTAAAGCCACTAAGTGAACCTGAAACGTGTTGGGCGAATCTTGTAGTTTTTATCTGAAAACCAGGAAATGAAAAACCAAAAGCAGTCCCCATACTATGTGACAACTTGGCAAGGACCTATAAAATCCCTTAAAAATCTGGACTGATGATTAATACGCCTTCCTAGTGTTCCAGGCCCAGAAACTTGTCAGCAGCAATGCGGCTAGTCTTCTCCAAGTAACCATACTTTCGGAGGAATTGCTGTGCCACCCATATTTTCATGTTTGGCTAACCAGCAAAACCTGGTGAAGTGAAAATAGGAAAGGTTATCAGCGATGAGGTGCAGCCAGGCCCTTATTTGAATAAAAACTTATGCACTTATCAAACTTTGCCTGAGGTGAGGCTAAGATTAAACAGCTGTCCTAACTGTGGGTTTAATTCCTCATTGAGTTCATGAAGCACACAGCCGGGGACACCATCCGGTCCCATGGATGCTGTGATTTTGCCTTAGTGAGGGCAGTTCTCACCTGGGCGTTGGAGATGTTTGGGGGGCTACAATCCTCTGGAATAGATATCTCTCCTTTTGGGGGGAGAAGTTTGCACTGAACCTGTCAGCCAGTATGTTGGCAATGTGTGTAGGTTCAGTAATTTTCACATCATTTTGAACTAATTCTGAGCATATCTGGGAGTTTCCTCCTAGGTTTCTAACATAGCTAAAGAAGGCCTTATGATTCTCTTTAGAGTCCTTGGCGATTTTTCTCTCAAAATTTGCCTTGGATGATTTTATGAGAGCTCTTAGTTTTTTACTTATAATGATCAAAGGTGTCTTACCTTTCAAGGATTTTGCTCTATCTTGTAGTAGCTTCCTCCTTTTGTTGTAGAGCTTGTTTATGGCTGGGGTCCACCAGACTGGACGCTTGCCTTTGGTACAGAGAGTCTTAGTTTTGTTTGGGATTGCCTGATCCATGCAGTCCTGTAGGTGCTGGTAGAAGGCATTTGTAAGTGATTCAGCGGTTTGAGTAATGTTTACCACTGGCTCAGTGGCCTTAAAGGAGACCACACTAGTTTTTAGAAGTGTGAAATCGGCTTTTGAGAAGTTTTTCACTGTGGTCTTTTTTGTTTCAGGTGGGGCGGGATGAGGACCTCCAGCGAGATTAGTTTATGATCTGATCTCACCAGTGAGGGGTATACTTCCGGTGTTGAACATTTTGATCCCATGTTCGTGATGATGAGATCAAGTATGTTTTCTCCTCTTGTGGGGATGGTGACTAGTTGTTCCATGGCATTTGAGTTTATGAACTCCAGGAATCTTTGGGTTAGAGTGTTCGGGCTTGAGTAGTGTTCCCAGTCTATATTAGGGTAGTTAAAGTCACCTAGTATGATGGTGTTTGGAGATACATTTATCCCTCCAATGTTTTCAGGAAGGCCATGTGAGGTTCCTGAGTTTGAGAGGGTGGCCTGTAACATGCTACAAATTGCAGAGCAGTCTTGCCTATGGTTAATTGCACCTGGATGGTCTCCGATGCATCATGCGTTGCCACCAACCTTGAGGTGTGGGTGTCCTTTATGAATATGGACACCCCCCCTCCTTTCTTGGTGTTGTCCGGATTTTGGGGCGGACGCATGATATGAGGTGAAACCTGTTAGTGCTGGGGTGCTCTCAGGAGCCTTGAACCAGGTTTCTGTCACAGCACAGACATCGATGTTCTCCATATTGAGAAGGGCCTCGAGTGCGTGCATCTTGAGATTGAGACTTCTGGCACTGAGCAGCATTACCCTTAGTTTTTCCTTTTGGTGTTCTAGGGTGGTAGGTTTAGAATTTGAGCCTTGCCTAAAAAAGGCACTATGGGGGTGGCAAGAGCCTTTGCCAATATCCGGAAGCCCAGGGGTGACAGGTGCAAGCCTTCCTAGTGTTCCAGGCCCAGAAACTTGTCAGCAGCAATGCGGCTAGTCTTCTCCAAGTAACCATACTTTCGGAGGAATTGCTGTGCCACCCATATTTTCATGTTTGGCTAACCAGCAAAACCTGGTGAAGTGAAAATAGGAAAGGTTATCAGCAGTATGAGGTGACAGCCAGGCACATATAAATTATAAATTGTCAAATTAATTCTCAAACTCAATAAAACTAAAGGCTAATGACAGAATGCACCAATTTGGACTTGGAAGACCATTTCTTGACGGCATTGACAACCCAACTTGTCTGAATGAAACAAAACTCTGATGTTGTGCAATTTGTCTTTCCATACTAGAGAGGCTATCTATATTGGGAAAATCTCCAGAAAAGTAATATGCCTCTTCCTATCTTCAGACCTTGACTCAGGACATTTTTTTGTGAACTAGCTACCCTGGAAAAAACACCCATGCCAAACCCTCCTGTTACATCCATGAAAAAGGTCTAGATCACTGGAGGTCACCCAAGGTCACTGCCAAAAAGACACACAATTGAATTGGTTCAAGAACATAAACCAGAGGATGAGGTCTTCTTTGACCCTTCTGGTCAAACAAGCCTGGTAATGTTTGGGTTTGTTTCCTTTCAACAAATCAGAAACAGACCGAAAGCAAGGTTTGCCTGGCAAAACCTCCCTGTAGGCAAAATTCAATAGCCCATGAAGCTGCATGATTTCACCCATGAAAGCTATACTGGTCCTCATAAATTTCCAAATTAAATGCCTGACCTGCTGTAGTTTGCTTGGCAGAAGTTTAAAAGCATTTTAAGTGGTATCAAGTGCTAAGCCCAAAAAGGTGAAAACCTAACTTAGCCCTTCTGACTTGTCATTGGCCAAAGGAACTCCTAAGGTGGAACACATCTCTTTGAACACCGTTATCCCTTCCACAGCCCCTTTCTGTCCTTTACCCACTATCAGAAAATCATCCAGGTAATGGATTACTGACTACTGGGGTACCCTGCACTGCTGAAAAGTTCAAATGGAGGACACGTCACAGAGCACCCCGTGAGATGACGGTTTTGAAAAAGAATTTCCCATCAAGCTGGAATCTCAAATGTGGCCAGTCCTTCTGCCTAACAGAAGGTAGCCAGAATGCTGACTGGATGCCCAGTTTGCATAGCTAAGGGTTAGCATAGCCAAAGATGGCCTCCATTGCCTGATCCAGGGGAGAGTAATGTACCTTAGCCTGGTCTTTGTCAATGAAACTATTGACTGAGGTACCCACAGGATGTGAGAGGTGGTAGATTTGCCTGCACTGACCTTCCTGTTTCTTAGGAACTAGACCAATGAGAGACATTTTAAAAGCAGGTTATGGAGGTGTGGAACAGGGGCCAATTGCCCTGTTGGCTGCTCATACTTTTTCAATTAGATTAGCTGCAACATCTTCAAGATCCTTAATGGATGAAAGGTTTCTAAATGACTCAGTATCTAATGGGACCAAAGATCCAGTCTTGAAACCTTTACCAAACTTTTGAGAATGACTGTGGCAGCACCTCTGTTGGGATGATCAGACAAAAGAAAAAGGGTTAATTCATCTAGTCTGACTGGAGAGGGATGAAGACTGGCCAAAACCTCTGCCAGTGGTGATTCTGTGTCCACAGAAAAATTGCTTGCCTCTGGAAGAGTTATCCTGGGTCCACCCATAGCTTCCCTCATGATGAAGTGAATCAATGCTGTAACTCCCTCATCCTAAGAATCCACAGGACCTGGATGCAAGATGGCCTTTCCCACAATCAGAACACAAGCAAGTGAACTTACTAGACAGCCTCAGACACTTACCCTGGTTGAAAGCTCAACAGAACCTACCCTCCATATTGCTTCTACTGAAACCATCTGACTCAGGGGTGCTCATCTTGTCCAACAAGGCACTCATCCAGATGTCAGGGTGCCTTAGTTCCCACCTGAGAGACGTGTCTATGGCTTTTACTTTCCTGAACCACTGATCACAAGTTGCTAACTGGCTTACTGATAGAACCCGCACTGTAAAAGTAGCCGACTCCAAATCCAGCTTCAGACAAGTGTCAAGTGGAGTACCTCAGGGTTCAGTCCTGGGACCGCTCTTGTTTGGCATCTACTTCTCTGAAGTACAGGCCAACACTAAGGGACTCTGGCTAACAAAGTTCACAGATGACTGCAAACTGGGAGCCATTATTGAATCCCCAAATTATGTGGATACTCTACAAAAGGGCCTTACAGAAACAGATGCTTGGTGCCAGAGCCATGGGCTCAAGCTCAATGCCAAGAAATGTATAGTTATCCCCTTTGGGAAAAAAACATATATCTGTGAATTACCATATAGGTGGCAGTACACTACACACCAAAAGTGTGATAAGAGACTTAGGGACACAGGTGGACAGTGGTCTCACCTTCGATAACCACATTACCATAACAGTCAGGAAATCCTTCTATGTGGCACACCTCATCAAAAAGGAGGTCATTGTCCCACTGTACTCATCCCTCATTAGACCCATTATAGAATACAACGCCCCATTTGGTATGTATCTCTCAAGACATCTGCAACAACTGGAAAGGCTGTAGAAATACCTCACTAAAAGAATCACAGGCCTAAAGCAGATGCCCTACACTGACTGCCTTAAAAAACTCCAGTTATACTCTGTCGCATATCGTCTACTCAGAGGCGATCTCTGCTTAACATACAAGGCCATGTCAAACCCGGAGCTGTTGGACATGCTACACTTAAAGAAATCCCAATCCCTCAGAGCCACATGCTCCAGGGATTTAAAGCTTGTCATCACAATAAACAAAACATGCTGGAGGGATAGGTTCCTGACCCAGAGACTCCCCAGACTCTGGAATAGATTGCCCATACATGTCAAGCAGAGTGCCTCTTTGGCCCTCTTCAAAAGGAACCTTGACGATTGGATGGGAGAAAGGAAATTCACCCCAGGGATCACGTCAGTTGCCCTGCTAGACAGGGGTCCAGGGAAGTAAATAGTGTGGGAAGAAATAGCCAGGGAATTGTTATGGCTAGGCTTGTATAGGCCCTAGGGCTGATAGCCTAGTACCAACCTATGAACCTATGAACCTAGCCTGAGACCCCTTTGATGTAGTCTGCTTCCCTGATGGCCAAAAAGTAGGTCACCCAAGGCTGTGCCTGGCTTGGATCCTTTTCTATAATCACTCCCATGAAAACCACAAAGCCTAAAGACTACATATTTCAGTTTTTCACCATCACGCTAGCCATTTTACAAATGGCTGCAAGAGTTGCTGTCAAATCCTTGTTGAAAAAAAAAGATATACAAATGGTAGTAGGAAGGAGTCAAATAAACTGGAGGACTCAAAACTTTGGTATTTTGCAAGCAGACATTAAGAAGACAGTGAGACAAATATAACAATTCCCACAAGAAATACATAGCTAATGCTAAGGATCCAACGAAAAGAGCAAATGAAAACTGAGCGGCATGCAGTAGCATAGAAATCTAAAACACTTTAGAATGACATTTTTTTGATGAATTACTGACTTTCACACATTTGGGGGTACAGGTAATGTAGGCTACCTCTAAGTCTGTGATTTAGACTAAAGTATATTTGCATTACCTCTGAGTCTGTGATTCAGACTAAAGTATATTTGCATTAGCAAATAGAGAAAATGACACTCAGAAAATAGTAACAGTGAGATGTACAATTGCAATCTATGATTCATGTACACAGCATGTGAGACAGTGAGTTACTCATCAGATCAAATGTAGTCAAATGACCACATATTTGTTGAAGTTTCTGTCCCCACTATATATGGTTAAAATGAAGATCTCTTGAGTACTTGAGTATTATTCAAATGAAAATTGATTGACAGAAAAACATGCTAACCTAAATGTCATTTTGAGATCCAGATGATGCAAATGTGTGATAGATACAATAAAAGAATAACAAGACCTTTTTTTAGACAAGTGATTTCTAAAACCAGCAAAAGTTCCACTACCTACAATGTACAATGGCCATACAACAAAAACTACATTCAGTGATTTATGTTATGGTTGTGCTGTTATTCTAGCAAGTTTCTAAGTTTATAAGTGCAATATTTATAATCTGTCCCTATTTTTGTGTTTGCCTCCCCAATTATCTTAGGCTTTGTTCAGATTTCTTGCACTTTAGGTTGAGAGGTATGATTTGTCTCCCTCTCACATTGTATCCAACACAATTTGTATAGTTAACGATGCATGCCCCACTTGGCCACACTTAGCTGATTTAAATTTTGTCTCGTCTTCTTTCCTTAATCTCTTTGCACCTGCTGCCCTGCATGTTCTTCTTTTTCTCCAGGCCCCAGGTGGAATAGCAGGCTCATAAGATCTCAGTCAGCCTCATCCATTCACTCCAGTAAAAAGAAATAAAAAAAGAACTGTACAACAACAATAAAAAGGACAGCTGTCTAGTCACTGTGATAATTATGAAAAAAGAAAAAAGAAAAAATATTGCGCAAAGCCAAGTAGCAATCTAATTGTTGCTGAAGAATTAAAAAATGCAGAGCAAGCAAATCAAATAAACCAAAATGAAACAGGTACTTAGTTCACTCATTGTGGGTTCCAATGTTAAAGCCCAGTAATTGTCTTCTCTGCCCCACCCCACCATTGACCCAGCCAACCATAAATCTTTGGGGAGGTGCTGCTGTCTTGGCCAATATATAAAATATAGGGATGCAAAGTTGTTTATGCAAGGTGATGTGCAAAAGGGTCAGGATGTAACCAGGCATCTCAGATGTCTTAATGTACAATGTTTTTCCTTTACTAAATGTAAAAATTATATTTAAAAATACAGTATAATACTTTTTTATTTATGTTGTGTAATTTGCACCCTTTCAAGCTAGTGCCCAGGGCAGTTGCCCCATTCAGTCCACCCTTTCTACACTATTGGTCATACTCAACCCTTTATACAACATTGTAACCCTACATTTGCCAAGGGGTACCATAAAATGAACTTAACATTTATTCAAGTGTTATGAAAACTGGAGTCTGAGTCCACTTTTGTTTTTTGGAAGGAGTGAGTTCTGTTTTGGTCATGTTACTTTCCTAAATACAAGTATGTACTGAAAGAGTTGCTGTCACATCCTTTCACTAATCCAGGCCTCCACAGTACTGACTGCTTCCTTTATTGCTTAGTAATAACTGTCTACATTATTAATGTAATGCATTCCTTTGCTCCTGTTGTCATCTTATCCTTACAAGTAACCAGTAGCTACCATATCCTTTAATATTTATTTTCAGTGCAGAGAAAAATGGCAGGGATTATATATACATAAAACCAGAGCAGTGCAGCAGGGAGCCACTCAAACTGAAATGAGTTTTGCTACTTGACTGGCAGCTTCACTCCAGCTGTATCATTCATTCCCCTTCATCTTCCTCTTTGATTTAGATGTGATTTTGCAATAACTAGACCTACAGCTGAAATTATTCTCACAACTCCCATTTTAGTATCATTATCATGGTTACTGGATCTATACATTTTTTGGTGGAGACAGAGGTAATGCATTCATGACCTAAGGTCACATAAGGTAAAGGATCAAAACACGCTCATTCATTAAAGAAGAGCATTTCATCACATTTAGCAGAAGTATATTTTTTCTGTTGTCTGAATGGATTATGACTGCAAAAGCCTGTTTTAAATTGTCTATATCAACATATTCAAAAATGTTCAACTTATTTGGTTAAATTATATCCTATGACACTGATGACCAAAGTTATAATTTTATTTGTTGACTAATTGGGAAATGGACACAAAACTGCTTTAGCCATGATTCAGAAACTCAGAAATTTTGATCTTAGGTAACTTGCTCTGAAATGCATAATAGATTAGTGAATTTTAGGTAACCCAACTTTCAGTCAAGTCTAGAAACCTAAAACAATATAATATTGTTCCACAGCTGTCGACTATCATCTTTAATAAATAGGTAAAGAGTTGGCAGCTTCAGAACATATTTCGTCACCACACTTACTTGTGTCATCGCACTGTATTTCTACAAGAAATAGTTTCCTATGACATTGTGCTGAGACACTGAATTCTCCTGTTATCGTAAAGTCTGCAGTTTCACAAATATGCAGCTACTTCTGCATGTTATGCATGATACGTGTAGCAGATGTTACTGGTTGGCAGGACTGGTGATGTTCAAGGAATGTTCATGATTTGTATAAATAACTTCATAAACTCTGCATGCAGATACAGTCTCGAAATGTGTTTTTTATCCTGTGGCCAATAAGACAAACAAATGAAAGTATTTTTAAATCGATACATGTATTTTTTGGACTGGCTCTGCCACAGCTTTCTAAATATTAGAGGAGCCAGTGGTTTCTATGACAATTGCTCTCTGACTTGTAGGTTTATCCAGTGAAGGAAGAACATATCCAGACTCCCAAAACAGGCAAGGCCATGAGCCAGATTCCAAAAGAAGAGAGACTCACTTTTGGTGAAAGTATTTTTAAATCGATACATGTATTTTTTGGAGTGGCTCTGCCACAGCTTTCTAAATATTAGAGGAGCCAGTGGTTTCTATGACAATTGCTCTCTGACTTGTAGGTTTATCCAGTGAAGGAAGAACATATCCAGACTCCCAAAACAGAGAAGGCCGTGAGCCAGATTCCAAAAAAATCGCTTTCAGTGAAAGTGACCTACTTCAGTATTAGCCTTCACCGATGAAGAGAGACTCACTTTTGGTTTAAGTGGCTTACTTCAGTGTAAGGACATAGCTGTACTCAGGGTTACAACAGGGGCATTTGAGGAACCAGGCAGGAAAGGGAAGAAGTGAAGCACTACAGCCTTGTCCCCTTTCTCAGAGGAAGGTTGTTGGCATTCAGGGAGCCTATACAGAAGTGTAATTTCTCTGGTGGACATTGGAGAAACCTTTTCCCATGCTTAGGGAGTGCTTGATGGTGAAGTCATTTGTAAAATTGTGGATGTCCAGTATAGCTGGACCATTACTTCCACTCTACAACTGTACGTGCATCAAGGTAATGATAGGGTAAAAAAAAAAAAATTCTCCAACCATCACTGATGGCTATCTGAATGATGGCTCCTACTAGTGAGCTCTCACCTTGGTGATGGGGTACAAAAGGGATGGTTAGCTGGAGGGGTGTGATGATTGACAGACAGCACAAGAATGTACAGAAAATAAAAGTGTTAATTGCAACTTCTTACACAAATAGTGTAAAATTGCTGCAAGTACTGTAAAGAAAGTATATGTCAGAAACAAACAAATGTTGAGCTGCACTATAGCAGTCTGGACATTTGTACCTTCTTCTTCCTCTCAGTTTTACATAAGGAATGTTATTGATAAATTAGTCCACAAACTTTTGGCAGACTCTTGATAACATTCTCCCAAAAACATAAACTGCTTTACCCATTTTTTTAAGAAGCAGGCCAAGTAATAGCCTAGCCACTTGTCCACATCTTCTGTGTCACACGCACAAATGGGATCTAATCATCCTCTTTTAAGCAAGCTATTAAGTGTGCATTGGCTAAAATCTGTACCACTACTAATTCATCAGAATCTCTTCCAATGTAGCATGCTACTGAAAAACACTGCATAGGTTCAGTCATTAAATATGTCAACAGATATGGCCTATTAGCACAAGCGCAACCCAATTTTAAATGTATAAAACACAATTAATGCCATCTATTACTGATGCTAGGATGTCCTTGATGATACCTTCTTTTCTTGAATGGAAAGCTCTTTCAAATCACTGAGCTGCTTGTTACGGCTGGATGATTATAATAAAGTTGGTTATGGTGAGAAACGTCTGAAAATGATTTAAAATTACCTTGCGAAATACTTTCAGTGGTTACTGGGCCATTATGCTTGGAATATGCTTTAATACATGTTGGTGTTCTCCAAATGGCTGTCCTGAAGTCGAATCTGTTTTCATTATTTAGTTACAGCATCTCACGCTGTCTTCCAGAAATTCAGCTGTGCCTTCAGATGATCTGGTAATTATCAAGCCAGGCAAAACCACTTACTTTCTCCAGAATGATCTGCAGAAAGAGATGTTAAAAATCTCTTGGATCATTTTCAAGGTAGTATAACTAAACAGTAAACTTAAATTTCACTGCTTGGATTATTCTGGAACCCTCACAGAACCTAAAATTTCATGAAATTTGGATTGATTATCTAAATATCTTTCCACTATGACAATGATAATAACATAAATATATTGGTGTATCGGCTGATCCACAACCCTTCTTTTAAGTTTCATGTTGGAACAACAACAACAATGAACAAGGTCCTTGGATCCTAATCCTGGACTACAAATCTTCTAACCTTGTTACATTTGAAGCTGGAAGGGAAATACTCATACCAAAAGTGGAATAGATCACCACATTTGTACTTTCTAATTCTTCCTACAACATATTTTACTCCCCCCAAAATGACAGTAAATATGTTCAGATCCTTCTCAAGTCAAATAGATCACCACTATTAAGACAACAGAAAAAGCTACATGGTTGTAAAGTCACTGCTAAGGCAACCTTCCTACTTGCACAACCATTGCCCCTCTTTGCCTTCCCGAAAAAATGCAGATACTATATTTCACTGTCCATTCAGATCCCAAAAGCAGGGAGCTATGGCTATTTACAAATTTACATTTTATAAGCCTGAGAGGAAAGAGACCTTTGTGCAACTGCCCACTTACCCAGGTATCAAACAAATGAATGAGTCAATCAACCAATCAAACAATATCAGACTATTATCCAATCGATAATGTCTACTGATTTCATGGATAGTGTTTCTGATAAACTGCAAGAACAGGTACTTGCACCACATGACCACATGATATACCTCTAACACACACACACACACACACACACACACACACACACACACACACACACACACACACACACACACACACACACACACACAAAAATATATGTTTACTATTGTGAGATGCTTTTTAGAATTACTTTTCTAACTACTAATAAATGAAAGGGAATTCCTTTTACCAAATTACTTCTTGACACTCATACTAGAATATTTTACTCTAAATGCATTTTGCAGTTCTATAGTTTATGCTAAATGGCAAGTTTTTTAAGGTGCCTTTAAAGCCTTTTAACAGAGGATGATATTTAGCCTATTTGTGACCTTAACTACATTTCAATATACTTGTTTTCCATAGTTGCTGCTTCCCTGCCACATACTTTCAGAATATACTTAACTTTTATTGTAACTAATGATAAATAAGGGAAAAGCTACAGAAAGTGAACTGATTGTAAACAGTACTGTTGTATGGCAGTGCACCTACATTAGAGATAGAGTTAATGACATCCGATGATATGTCCTTCGTGAATGTATTGTTAAACTAAAGTATCACAGAGACCAGTCAGAGAAGCACTACCTGCTTATAGCAGGGTAGCAAGACAAGTAGTTTTTAGTAAAACAGCACACTACCTGTCCTGTGATGTCACACCCATGTTTGACTCCATACTTTGCAGCAGTTGTATACAAGAAATCACTTCCTGTCAGTTATCACTCACATACTATTTGACCTAAACAATATAAAGAGTAAGAAGAGCAAAACATCTGTAAACAAACCAAGATGGGAATGTAAAAAATAAAACATTTACTTAATTGCTACGGCATGCAACAAGACAAAAGCACTTGTGTTCAATACATGTTTTGTTTGTTTACTTTTTTTCCCTGTCTTGGCTTGTTTACAAACATTTTGCCAATCTTAGTCTTTATATTTATTTACTTTATTTATTGAAGTTTGTTGACCGGGAAAGTTTACTGGGTCAGAAACCCATTTTCAGTGGAGGCCGGTGGAGAAAAGTTCCACAGTCATTACAAAGTTGACAAGTTTAACATAAGTTTAACAAATGTTAGAGATATAAGAGGCAAACATAGTACAATTCAACACAGCACAGAGTTTACATTAGTATGCATTAGGAGTCATTACGTACAGATGGAATAAAAATTACACATGTAGAACAGTATGGACATTCAAACAGTACCATCTGTAGTGTGAGTAAATGAAAAATATTGCATTGTTTGTTATAAAAAAAGATTGTAGGACTGGATGTTGTATGTTGCACAATCCTAATATTTAGTTAATTGACTGTCTTAAGGTGGTTTGATTGTGTGGCAGTTGCAAGATGGATTATTTAGGTAGTGTGATTTTTGTGCTGTTTTAAAGGTTTTTGTGTGGTCAATTTGAGTTATTTGGGAGGGTAAGCTGTTCCATAGTTTGGCGATGCTATGGGAGTACAAACATTGTCCAGCACTTTTATTGTGTTTTGTTATGGTTAACAGCTGTTTGTAAGAGGATCTTAGTGTTCAGGTAGGAGCATATGTTTCTAGTATTGAGTTGGGTGCTGGGCAATCGTTGGGTCTGAAGATTAGTTTGTGGGCTAAGGTTAGTTGGGTATAGTGGAGATGGTGGGAAAACTCTAGCCAGTTTAGTTCAGTAATAGCTTGGCAATTATGTGATTGATAAGGCTTTCCTGAGGTAAATTTGGCTATTTTATAATAACAGGATTGAAGTTTATTACTAAGGGTTAAGTGAATGTTAGTAAAAATGGCACTACCATATAGAAGGTAGGGGGTGAGTAATGTAATAGCAAGTTTTGTTTTGGTGCAGTTATCCAGGTAAAGTTTGTGGGGATATAATTTGCCTAATTTAAAGTGTAGAATACTTTGATTTATAACAAATTTTGGCAGCGAGAGGAAACCATGGCAGAAGGAAGCATCTGTGTACCTGAGCTGGACTATATCCCCAATGGTAAGAGGAATCTGAATGGTAATGCAGCTGAAAGGTTATCTGGCTTTTTCAGCAAAAGTGATAACCCTTTATTGCTCTACAATGCCCAAGGCACTATGGACTGTGATATAAATGAAGAGCTTGATATGTCTGCTATGCGTAAAGTACTATTTGCATTAGAGAATGAGTTGTTTAAATTTAAGTAATTTCAGATCCAACGCTACCACTTTGAAGCCTGCATTGACCTTTGAGTTATACCAAGGGGTCTTAGGGTGTTAAATATGCCCACCTACAGTGACACGCATGAGGAGTTGTTGATTAAGTGGCAACAACTCAATCTGGATTTGAGCTTCAACTATTTGAAGCTCTCGATTGAATTTTTTAGACCTGAAGAAGTAAGGTTAATTCGGGTCATTGCATCCATGCAGAGTAATCTGTATGATAAGTTTGCACTGGGAATATTAGATGTCCAATTGAGTAATATTTTGGATTCCATTGTTATTTTTGAGTGGAAGCTACTTCAACAGAAGCAGAAGAAGCTTGAGAGAGATAATGGATATTTTTCTATTGGGAATGTCTTTACTTGGCCCAAACCAGCACATAGATTGGAAATGAATCCATCCACAGGGGAAGGATGAAGACACAATCCAGCTGAGTCTGATGTCATAACAGAATCATTGTCAGAGGCTGTAGAATCTGTACCAACACACAAGAGCTTGGAGGCTCAAACTACAAGACCCAAAATTGGTGATTTGGGTGCCAGAAAGAAAACGAATGCAAACATCCAAATCAATAAAACAGGAGTCAACGTAAATAGCACTATGCCACCACAACAGAATGACTCCAATATTCTGAAAAGAAATGGCCCTTCTTTTCCATTTCCCATCAACAAATCTGCAAGCAGGTGTTCCAGCAGCAGAGGAAGAATGAAAAGAAAGTTAACACCATACAATGCAAACAAAAAATCGTTGAAAAGGATGTGGCAGAGAACAGTGACACCTTAGTTTGGAACATTTCCTCTAGAGTTTTAACTACCCGTGAAATATCATTATTAAATAAAGAAATTAATTTTATACCAGCACAAAAGGCTGACATTACTGACTGTTTAATTGATTTAAAGACTTTTACTCAAAATATAATGTTGACATTTCAGTTTAAAACCACTGATAATAGTAATACTGTTTTATAGCAGTTTTAGAAAGCCTAGTACGTACATATATCCTGTTAACAATGCCACTGTATAAGTTTTTGAAAGAATGTGTAAAGATGAATTTTTTAATTTGTTTAGTGGAAAGAGTTTGGGTAGAATGTATAAGAACTTAATGAGGGATGAGCATGATGTATTAAGAGACCTATGTATTAATAATACTATACTAATAATATTAATAATACTATAGCTATTAGACCAGTGGACAAAGGAGGTCCAGTGCTGGTGAAGGATTGAGATTTTTATGATAATTCTGTACTTGAGATGTTGAATGTTACTGAACCATATACTAGAGTAATGAAAGAAGAGAGAGATGGGTTGAATGATAAGAAGGGTTAATAATTGTTTGTTAGATTGTTTATTAAGATGTAATATTATGATGGATCTATTTAAATATTTGACATGTGAAGAACCAGTAATCCCTTCCATACAAGGTCTCCCAAAAGTGCATAAAGACCCTTACAAGCCACCCTTTAGGCCAGTTGTTTCAGGGAGGGGACGGTATACTGAATGTATATCCATTTATGTGGAAAAACATTTATGATCTACACTAAATGAAAATGGTTTTACACTAAAGGATACCAAACATTTTTTAAATGATTTATATGGTTTTGCATCAGGGAAGTTTTTATGTGATGAATATATTTTTGTAACCTTGGACATAGAATCTATCTTTACATGTATACCGAACCATAGTGGTATTAATATGATGAAGGAATATTTGTGCAAATACAGTCATTCTGCTGGGAGTTTCATAGAATTGTTATGTTTGTTTATGGAAATAATCTTCGAAAACTATGTGTTTGCATTTAATGGTTTATTTTATTTACTAAAAGATGGCATAGCAATGGGTACTTCTAGTGCCGACAGCTAAGCCAGTATTATTTTGGCCCTGTGGGAGGAACAGCACATCTTGAAGAAATTTAAACAAGTGATTTTCTAGCAAAGATTTGTAGATGATCTCTTTCTTGTATGAGTGGGTAGTGAAGAGACACTTATGCAGTTCCATGAATATATAAACTCCACAACATCCTTTTTGAAGTTCACCATAAATAGTTCTAGGACATCAATAGATTTTTTAGATGTTACTGTCATGAAAACAGCAGAAGGCAATATATTTTCCAGGACCTTTAGGAAAATGTGTTATAGGAACAACTATTTACACTGGAGAAGTATGCACCCCCCACATATTTACAAAAATATTGTTAAAGGTCAGGGGTTGAGGGGTTCTAGGCTGAATGCTGCAGAAGCAGATTTTGAGAAGGAAATGGGCAACCTCAGAGGCAGGTTTAAGGAAAGAGGTTATGATACCCCTGAGGTAGACAATATTCTCAAGGGGGTTACAGATTAGAGAAACATGGAAGGTAAACCATATTTTTCTAATGGATCCTGGGATAAGAAACAACAAAGGGCAATTACACAAATGCGGGTACCTTTGACTTATTCGAGTAACAGTAGAAGAATTGAAATGGTCATTAAGAAACATTGGCAGATGCTTACTACAGATGTTGAGGTTAACTCCATAGTTGGAAATAGGCCAAAATTTGTTTATAAGAATAGAAAAAATTTGTAAACAATGTTGTGTTATTCCAGGAATAATGAAAAGGTTTTGGACAGTGGCACATTTTCATGTTCTAAGTGCAATTGGTGTAGGTTTTTGGATACCACTGGGACATTTGTACACCCTGACACAGGTAAACATCTTAAATTCAGGACGATGGCCAATTGTGACACTTGCCACTCAGTCTATTTAGCTGTCTGCCAGGTATGTTCAAGTTTTTACATAGGCAAGACAGATGGGAGATTATGGGACTGTATCAGGGAGCACATTTACCATATTAATAAATCAATATGCACCAATGCCTTAGCTAAACATACTAACTATGGTGATGAACATATATTTAAATTCATGACACTTGAAGTTATAACACAAAATGAATGGGGAGGTGATATAAAGAATAAAGTAGAGATCAGTGAATTTAAATGGATAATTAGAATGAGGAAAAACAAGGGAATGGGTTTAAATGAGAAAATCTGTATTAAAGCAGTGTTAAAAAATAGACCGCTAAGCAAGTAGTATAACATGATTTTATGACAGACAAGTGTATACATTATTAAATGTAAGAATTTATATATCTTGCTAATTTATGTATCTTGCTAATTTATATATCTTGCAGTTTAGACTTGATATATATTGCTGCTCTTAATTCATACGTTTTGCTTTTCTCATTTGTTTAGAACTTGTATATGTTTAAGTAGCTTTTTGGTATGTATAAATAAATATATATATATATATATATATATATATATATATATATATATATATAAATATAGATGGGTCTACTACCGGAGGTCGAAATGACACTATTTTGAAATCCAGTAGTAGATGCTCACTAACATGAAAGTGCACTTCACCGGAAGTGCACTTTCGCGAACACCACTTGAGCGAATGGTTACGGACCTTAGGGTTAGGGCTTGGGTTAAGGATAGTGGATAGCTAGTAGGGCTATCCACTATCCTTAACCCAAGCCCTAATCCTAAGGTTCATGACTACCCTACCACAGTGGAGGAAATTGTATGTCCTCCATGGTGCAGTAGACACAGACCTATGTCCTCCACTGTGGTATTGTCGTCATGGACCTTAGGGTTAGGGCTTGGGTTAAGGATAGTGGATACCTAGTAGGGCTATCCACTATCCTTAACCCAAGCCCTAACCCTAAGGTCTGTGACTACTGCACCACAGTGGAGGACAATGCCCGTTCATTCTAGTGGTGTTCGTGAAAGTGCACTTTCGGTGAAGTGCACTTTCTCGTTAGTTGGCATCTACTACTGGATTTTGAAATAGCATAATTTCAATTTCAATCTCTGGTAGTAGACCCATATATATATATATATATATATATATATATATATATATACACATACTCACACACACATACTTTTAGATTGGTACTTGAGTTCATAAACGTTTTCAATATAGGCACAAAATGTTTTTATTTGAAAGTATACTATATTAAAGTTGAAGAAACATTTCTAGATTTATTTGCTTCTAGAATGTGTTTTTTATACATTTGCTTTAGGTTTTTTATATTTGTCTGTGTATTGCTTTTAGGATAAGGTTGCAATGAAGTTAATTGAGTAATTGAACAATTAATCTATGGCTGCGATTGGTTTGTATTCTTTTTTAAACATTTCAACTGGAGCACACTGATACTGTCTGATGAAGCAGTTTGTGAAACTGTGAAAGCACTCACAATAAACATTTTATACTACCACTGGATTCAGTTTACTTTTATGTTTGTGACCTGCCTTGGGTTGTTTAACCAATTGCTTAATTGTGTGGTTGTATTTTTGGTTGTAGTTTGTTTCGTTACAGTACTTGGTGAACTATTTGTTCTCATTAACAATAATACTTTGATTTATAACTAATTTAAAGTGTGTTTTCTGTATTGCATTGAAAATATGTGGTTCATAAGTGAGTTTGTCATCTATTGTTATGCCTAGCAGTTTGGCTGTTTTTACTATTTCGATTTCCGTACCATCGTTAGCAAAGATTTTGAAGTCGACGTCTGGTGATTTTGTAGAGAAAAGTAAAGTTTATTTTTTTAGGGTTTAACATAAGTTGTGCACTAATAAGCCATGATTCGATAGAAGTAGAGGCCTTTTGTGTAACTTTGAGGGGATCTGAGTAATTGTTGGAGGTGGATATTATAGCAATAACCCACACCTGGGTGTGGGTAATGCTGGATTTACCCACAGTTGGCGTGGTTTGGTCACAAGGGCGAAGCCTGAGTGGCCAAACAAAGCCAACTGTGGGTAAATCCAGTATTACCCACACCCAGAAGTGGGTTATTGCTATTATACAATGACATTATTTAAGAAAAAAATAATTACTTTTCTTAAATAATGCCATTGTATAATGCCTCCTTGCTGCCCTTCCGCAGCTGTCTGGTATTCTGTGGCAGTTCTGATGCACTGCGCATGCGTATGCCTATGCAGTACATCAGAGCTGTGGGCAAAAGCATCGGAGAAAGCAAGATCTCCATTGCTTTTTACTGTTTCATTATGTTAAATGGGTTTAACATAGCGAGACAGCTTTAAAATAAGCAACAGAGATCTCTGTTGCTTATTTTAAGGCTGTCTTGCTATGTTAAACCCATTTAACATAGCGAGACAGGTTTTAAAAAAAAAGCAATGGAAAAAGCAAGATCTCCGTTGCTTTTTACACACTATCTCACTATGTTAAAGGAGTTTAACATAGTGAGACAGCTTTAAAAAAAGCAACGGAGATCTCCGTTGCTTTTTTTAAACCTGTCTCGCTATGTTAAACTCCTTTAGCATAGCGAGACAGTGTTTTAAAAAAGACTTATACTAATATAAAAAGTCTGGGCGACCGGACCTCTTTACATTAGTATAAGTCGATTTACAACGTGCATGCTGACCAATCAGCGTGCACGTTTTGGAATATTAATGGGGGATCATGGTATAATAGCGTAGAATCATTAGCATATTGGATGAGGTTTTGGATGTGAGGGGCTTTCTGAAGATCATTGATGGAGGTTTTAAACAGTAGTGGTCCTAAAATGGATCCTTGTGGGACACCTATGATGTTAACTTTATAATCAGATTGTACAGTATGCTACCTTACTGATTGTTCCCTGTTGTTTAGGTAAGAGGTAAACCATTTATGGGATTTTGGGGAGCATCCTAATTTTGATAGTTGATTTAGTAGCTTAGTATGTGATACTGTGTCAAAAGCCTTAGATAGGTCCAGTAAGATTACCAGGGTAGGATGATCAACATCTATGGCTTTGTTAACAGTATCAGAGAAAGAGAGCAGGAAAGTGATAGTACTATGCACTGGATGGAAGCCATGTTAGGTAGAGGACAGAATAGCATTATAAGGTAGGTGTTTAAGTAGTTGTGTGTGAACACATTTTTCTAAGATTCTTGATAGCAGAAAAAGTATAGAGATAGGGTGATAGTTAGAGAGGTCATGGGAGTTTCCACCTTTGTGTAGACGAGTAATAATGGATTTTTTTCCAGAAATGAGGTACATAGGATTCTGAGATAGAGCGGTTTATAAGAATTCTAATTAGATCAGTTGTATATTGGATTGCATCAGTTGTAGATATTCTGGAGGAAAGATTATCTGCAGAAAGTGAGCAAGATTTGAGTTTGTTTAAGAGCTTCAATATCAGAGAGGTGGGCACAGGTTGGACTGTAAAGGAAAAGGCTGATGGAGTACTAGTGGCATTGAATACGGGGGAGGTTGTTTTTGACAATTAATGAGTTAGTAGTATATTGGTGGTTTGAGTGGGTCTATATCATATGTTCAAAGTTTTATAACTTTGAACGTTAAAATATCGAATTTAAATGTTCGAAGTTATAAAACTTCGAACATATGTAAAAAAAAAACAAACCCAAAACTAACAGCTGTAAGCAGGGGGGCAAGACCCCTGCACCCCACAACCCAGCTCTTTAAATATACCAACTCCGAGACCATACTACAGTGCAGTAAGGGACATCTTCCCTTTATTGCACTATAGTGCAGTCTCGGAGTTGGTATATTTAAAGAATGGGGGGTGCAGGGAGGCTTGTCCCCCTGCCTACACTAGTCAGGTAAGTTCCATTGATTTGTTTTTTTTTTTGTTTGTTTTTTTTTTTTTTATATGTTCAATGCTTGAAACTTCAAACATTTAAATTCTATTATTTAACGTTCAAAGTTTTCAAACTTTGAACATATAATATAGACTCGTTTGAGTTTGGGTCAGGTGGGGAGTCTGATTAACTTTTGAATGGTGGAGATGAAATATGTGTTAAAGTCATGGGAGATTTGTTGTGGAGTCTTTTCAGGTGCAGGGGATGGGTTTTGTAACTTACCTGGGTTGAGTAGAGTGGAGACAGACCTCCAGAAGTTTTTGGATTGTTATATGAGGTAGATAGTTTAGAGGAAAAGTAAATTTTTTATCCTGTATAACTAACTTTTTGGCTTTGTTATGGAGTTGTTTGTAGTTTAGTTCATTCTGTTTTATTCTATCTTTCAGCCACACTTTCAAGGCTTTGTCTCTAAGAAAGAGAGTTTGTTTGTTTTGTTTTGTTAACCAGGGGACATGATTAATTTTTGTCCACTTAGTACATATTGGATCTAAACTGTTGAGAGTATCTAAAAAGAGTTTGTTGAAATAGTCAGCAGCCTCATCTAAGGGGAGTGTTTTTAGTGGGTTCCACTTTGGGGCTTTTAAAATGCTTAAAAATCTATTTTGGTTGAAATGGGAAGATTCCTGGAGGTTCTGTAAGAGTGTGCTTTCATTGTTTGAGGGTGAGGCCTATAGGTATTGTCTGGGAGGTGGCCACTTAGACTGTTAGGTAGGGTACTTGCAGCTGGGTAATTTTGAGGGTGGAACACTAGTATCTAATCTAAGGTTGATTCAGATACTGTTGATAGACCATTGGTAGCAGTAGTGATAAGTTGTGTAAAGCTATGAAAGTTTATACTATTTGCTGGAGAGGGGGAGATTAGTTTTAGCCAATTAATATCGGTGTCTCCTCCTAGAATTATAGTTTGATGTGAGATATTCTGATTTATCCAGGATAGAAATTCTTCTAGTATGGGGATATTTTGGCCTGGGGAATGTAGACTACTGCAATAGATATTTGTTGTTATTTATATGAAGGGATGTAAGTAAGAGTTCTACGTTTCTGAAAGTGGAGACTGGTTTTGGATGGGTTGTTATTTGTAGCGAGTTTTGATAGATTAATGCTACGCCACCACCCTTTTTATGAGTGTATCGGAACAAATAATGTTATATCTTGGAGGGAGAATCTCATTATCAGCAATATATGGTTTTAGCCATGTCTCAATTACTACAACAATGTTTAGGGTTTGGGTATTTAGCCAGGCATGAAATTCAGTAATTTTAGTACTAATATTATATGTGTTTATTGTTACTAGGTGAAGCTGTTGGTCTTTTGGGTTTGCGGTGGATGTAGGAGGGTAGATTGGACCGCAATTTGGATGGATATCTCCACATTGTGTTAATGACTGGAGAAGGTGAATAATAGTGTGAGTTTGCTGTCTCTATGAGATGGGTTTATGGAGTTGTAACAGATATAATTTAAACCTGGGGATAGGAGGTAGTATTTTTAGTCTAGCTATAGTAATGGTACAGGATACAAGCAGAGAGGGAGAGATGTTTGGGTAACTAAGTTTGTTGAGATTTATAGGAAGGGCTTGCATGCAAGAGGTAGGTGGTAAGGGGAATATGGTGATGTATGTGCAGGTAGCTTGTATTAATAGGAGTAGAAGTATAATATGGGACATAATGGAAATAATGAGGGTATGTGGTGGGGTTTGTTGATTGGGGAAGCCATAATGAAAGAGATTAGTGTATAGGCATAGAAGATTGGGGTGGGTCTTTACAGTCTGCTAAAGGTGGAGGGAGTTCATTGGCTGATTAATGAATGGGAGGGGCCGAGGAAAGAATAAATGTAATGAAAGTGGGGATAGGTAGGAATGAGGGTAGGGTAGGGTAGGGGAGCGAAGTGTGCCTGGAGTAGGGATGAGCCAGACCTTTAAAGCTGTAAAGCAACCATTTACGCTACAAAAAACTATCTCCAACTTCTAGTAAAGTGCAGGTAAGAAAAGGCAGACATACTTCACATACACTTTCTGTTTTGCCCTAAGATTGGGTTATTTGTCTATAACAACAAGTCCGCCACTCAAAGTTTGTAAAATAATGCAGTAAAAAAGAGACAGACTAACTGACAGAGAATATATGGCTATATAATAGGGGAAATAATAAACAATAAGGTAGGGGTAAAGAGAGATATTAACAGGCAAGGCAATATGAGAAAATGTGGCAACAGAGTAGTGCAAGTACTGGGCAAAACACTCCAAGTAAGAATAGCACTTAATTACAGAGTATAAGGGGCAGCATAGTGGTTAAAGTAGGGGAGACATTTATTGAAAAAGAGAGGTGTACGGAGGTTACTTTGCAGTAAGTTTCCTGGTTTGACAAGGGCTATTTATATAATAAAAAGGGGTTCCTATCAGATAGTTGAACTTCTGCAAGTTCGAACCTCATATGGTTGAGACCATAAATACAAATTTGCAGAAGTACGAGTGTTTCAACGGAAATCTCTGTAAGGGAAGGTTTCCGTTTTGTTCAATGTGGTGCAATCTCGTAGTTGGTATATTTAAGTATTGGGGGATGTGGGGGGTGCAGCCCCCTATGTGGGGGTGCAGGGGTCTTGCCCTCCTCCTTACAACAGTTTATTATGTTTTGTTTTCTTTTGTTTGTTTTTTATCCATAGTCGAAGTTTTTTAACTTCGAACAGGATGGTTCGAACATTCCGTGTTCAAAGTTATTAAACTTCGACTATGTGATATAGACCCAATAAAAGGTATAAAGAATTGGACATACAGTAATTATTTAACAAACTTGTTGTTTCAGTTGTAGAGGGTCACCCAAAATGTTGCAAGAAGCCCAGTCACTGTAAATGCAGTTTTATCACTGAGGGTGTAACTTGGGAGGGATAGTCATTGTTATGTCCTTTAGGTGCAGGCATACTAAAGAAGAATGGAGCAAACAATGTAAAATATTAACAAAGTTAACTTAAAAGTGGCTAAAACTCATGCAGTTTATAAAATATGTCCACTTATGCTTTGTGTTTGAAATATGATATTCACCTGCTCGGTTGTGAGATGCTATTTGCTAATTAAGCTCCAAAACATTAGTAAACAGTACTAAACTAAATACACAGGTACTGTTTCACATCCACTCTATGCAGTTACCTCAAAAATGTAATGACAGACTACAGCAAATACAGTAATACTCTACATTTACAATTATGTAGCTCTTATAGATATTTCATTGTGCGGCAAGCTGTGTTTATAGCCTTTGAATAGCTTTTTTTTTCAACTTTAGACCACTACACTGGAAACAAGTTATGCTGTTTTCTCTAGAATAAGAAAAGCAGACAGATAAAATATACAATACCTTCAGCATTATTTCCCTGAAAGATCCATTCATTCAATAATTTATCCACTGTCCGATGCAGTCTTTGCACTATAGAGGGCTGGGGGAGAACCAAATCCAGTTCCACCAAGCAAGAGGCATAAGGCAGAGAAAACAGTCATGGACAGGATGCCAGTCTAATCACAGGATGCATACATTCATTAACCATACATGCACCCAGATATATAGGCAGGTTAAAGGATAACCATTTAATGCCATGTTTTTGGAATATGGCACCACAATGCCGCTCCTGATGAAGACCTTGTGATACCGGGAGGATATGCAGATTTACAAAGAAGGCACCTTTGTCCGAATTGAATCAGATAGCCATTGGTAGTGCAGTCAGTGATGCAGCTATCTAAATAGAAGGCAACATGATTTAAAAAAGATGGGTTGAATTCCAAGTCTAGTCTCTGTGTGGTTACTACACTTACTGGGTTTACATTCTGGCTAATATTCATTAATGACTTTGTATACCAAAGCAATCGCATGCTCTTTCTTTTTATACTTTGAACTGAAGTTCAGGCTGATGGGCTTATAAGCACTGAAATATTAAAACCGTTTTCTAGGACATTTCAAAATACATGTCAATAACTTTATACTATGATAAGCTTTGACATGTCAAATTTATATATATGTATATTTTGAAATGTGTATTTCTGATTGTATGTAATATAACATGCTCTATTTTGAGAGCCCAGGTCACAGCTGAAATAAACGTTTCAGATGAGTTTTCCTCTTTGGCAAATAGATTAATCATCAAAATTAATTAATTTGTGGCTGAACATTACAATAATTAAAAAACACATGAAAATAAAATGCAGTAATTGTAATGTTTTAACAAAAGATGTGTAAGTGTTGAAGTAATTCAAGTGCAGTATGACTGCTAAAGATGAACAATCAATGTTTCAGAGTGAAATAGACTTTCACATTGCTTGTGTGAAACCATCAAGGATATTTTCAGATACTAAGATTAGTGAAATCTTTTTAAGAGATCTGCTGCTTAAAGAAACTAAAACAACAATAAGTGTATCTAACCAATTGTCCAAAAAACACAATAAAGTTCTAGTAAAGCAGTCACGATCCAATATTCAATTTCTTTTATTCAACCACATAAGAAAACTACTGGTTTAGCGCTTTCATCTACGCAATCGTAGACTTCATCAGAACACTAATATCACCTTACATTAACCTATATATACAAAAATAACCGCCAAAATTAGACAATAAGTTAATTGAATATGCTAATTAGCTTAAAGTCACAGGTATTTCTTAAAATACATTCATAAATTCCTAACCAAAATAATTCCACATTTAATAATTAGTTATATCAAATAAAACACATACATATATTACATTATATATTATAGAAATTCTAAAATCAGGTTCATAGATTCATAAATATTAACTATTGCACAAGTTTTTTTTTAAAATTGTATATAAACATCGTATGCTAAAATATTAATACACTTTAAAAACCTCATTTGAAAATATATTCCTATTCCCTAAAGCCACTATTATAATTTATTAATGCTTAAATTCATAACTTATTTGGTAACATAATCTATATATATTATAATATATGATATTTATAACATTTACTCAAAGTAATAAATATAGGCATTCATTTCATAGAAATTAATTTCTTAATATTTATGAATCTATGAACCTGATTTTAGAATTTCTATAATATATAATGTAATATATGTATCTGTTTTATTTGATATAACTAATTATTAAATGTGGAATTATTTTGGTTAGGAATTTATGAATGTATTTTAAGAAATACCTGTGACTTTAAGCTAATTAGCATATTCAGTTAACTAATTGTCTGATTTTGGCGGTTATTTTTGTATATATAGGTTAATGTAAGGTGATATTAGTGTTCTGATGAAGTCTACGATTGCGTAGATGAAAGCGCTAAACCAGTAGTTTTCTTATGTGGTTGAATAAAAGAAATTGAATATTGGATCGTGACTGCTTTACTAGAACTTTATTGTGCTATTTGGACAATAAGTGTATCTCAATAATATGTCTGATAAATGTCTTTGTTGTGTTAGTGCAAAAGTTACAACTCTTTTGAACGTGGTGTATGAGCAAGTGTTTGAATTGTGAGTTAGATGTGGTAGAAAATCCTGCCATTACAAAATGCCTGGAAGATGATACAGTTTTAAATTGCAAGAGCATTATGCATATTAAAGTTTTGATAATAATATGACAAACTGAGCAGTCTATGTTGATTGATGGAAGCATTGCTATTTAGTATAGGATATTTCACAGAATAAGAAAATGCCAATGTTGTTAAATGCATTAGATACTTGACTATTCCTGAACTAGGTAGTATCAACTAAACTATCAAATAAACTGCAAATAATTCACAGAAGGCTCTAAATGTTACACCCTGAGTAACTGCAGGGTATTCTAGATATCATAACAGAAATAAAGTAAAGAATGAATCATTTAGAAGAAATGGCAGAGCTGCATATTTTAGGACTGGACGACTGCCACAAAAAGCTAGTATGCCTTGGTTTTAGCCACAAAGACAGTAGAAAATGTCATTCTACAGGTTATACTGGGACATAATCATCTGGCATACAGAGATGAAGGTCTGACTACAGTTGAACAACTGGCTCAGGTACTGGAAGAGCCAAGAACAGGGAGGGTGAGAGTGACTGGTACCAACTCTCTCTTTCTGGTGTTGAGGAAATGCTAGTAGCAGATATTTGGTTGAGTGGCTCATATTGCACTTAAGCCAGTGCAGGAAGTCCCAGGGTGTGCAGAATAAACCTAAGGAGCCCTACTAGAGAAAATTTTTCAGCAAAGCCATTAGTGACCACACAGAGAGAATTTTATGTGTGGGGGAGGAGCACCTTCACATGCTTGAATGTCTTACAGTTCTGAGCATGCATCTATGAATGAATGAATTGATAATGACCTGGTAGGGAAACCTGAAGGTGAAGAAGTTAGGGATTAAAAAAAAAATCATAGTGAGAGAGAATGTATAAATGGAAAGTAAGAGAACTGATGTCCATAAATAGAGTGTGCGACAGCCTAAATCATGTAGCCTTGTATATCAGACTACATAGCTTACACATGTAGGGACTGTCACATACAATGCATGTATGTACTATTATTAATACGGGCACTGTAAGAAGTATCATTCAGTTACATAGTGATATTTCTAACATACTTTGATTTACAGCTGAATGGGTTAGATGAGCTCTGACAATATATATATACATACATATATATATATATATATATATATGTGTGTGTGTGTGTGTGTGTGTGTGTGTGTTGGTTGTGAAGTATGGCGTCACAATTTAATTGGGAAAATTCTCTTTTCATTCTTTTGGAATCATGAATGATTAAATTCTGAAACTGAATTTCTACCTCATGCTTTTGCTGAGTAGTGCAGACTAGGGATAAGAAAAGCTCCTTGCAAGGAGCTGCAAGGAAAGAAATCAAGCTGTTGAGAACACCCATGAAAAAAAAAATCTACTTGATGTTGTACAAGTGAGTGGCCAAGAATTTCCATGATTCAGAACTTAGTACATTATCTGATTTAGGCACTAGATATGGACAGAATCTTAGAGCATATAGCAAGCATTTTTGCACCTTTTTTATACCACATACTTAGTCCTAAATGATACATTTATTTATTTATTTATTGGCATTTGTTTACCGGGGAAGTCCAACTGGACACAGGTGCCATTTTTTAGTAGAGGCCCAGGGAGAAAAACTCCATGATAACATATTTAATGCAATCAATATTTACAATAATTAACTTTATAGTGCAGTTTATCTGTATACATAGCATAATAGTCAGTATATGTTAACAGAATAATTTAAACCGGGGCTTTATTGGCCCATAATTTCATTTGTCAGATAGCATCCCTTTGCTCAATTTTTATTCCTAAAATCTTCAACTCTTGCATCCATTAAAATACTTTCTAAACCAAAAAGCATTTTTTGTGTTCTAGATGTTCAGAAAGATGTCTAAATAAAGCATTGTCCCGGTTCCCTTCAATAAACAAATCACACCAAGTGAAGTTTGACGACCTTTATTAAACTTCATAAACATAACTTTAGCCAGCATTATTTATTAATCACAGTATAAGTATCCATATAACTGTTAACTAGGGCAGAGTGACCTCACTAACCCTGACCAAATAAGTACCATCCTTACCTCCAGTCACTTATTTTATTTATCAAGCACTTTCATTTCCCACTTATTGAAATAAACATCCAACCAAATAAGCAGCATCCTTATCTCCACTCGCTTATTTCATTTATCAAGTAGCCTCCAACTGCTCACTTTCCTTTCCCAACTCATCGAAATGAACATCCAACACCAGAGGGGGAACAGAAGAAGGACAAGTTGGCCCCTTCTCCTCCTACCCAAATGTATAAAATAACTGCAATCCCGAATGTTCCCAAACACAGGAAGGGAGTGCAGGTAGCAAGTTCACACCAAAATGTGATTCCTTACAAAGGTACACTTGCATAAATCCCATTAAGCCCCTCCCTACACTTAATCATTTCTTTTCAGTCTTCCTACATTCCCATTTAACCTGTTTATGCCCCTCCCAATTAGCTTCCTTCCCCTACCTTCTTAATTCCCATTACTATTTCAATCTGACCCCCACCTGAAGATGTCCCTGGATAAATTGTTTTTTACCAAACCTCATTTTTCCCAGTCCTCTTCAGTAAATACATTACACTGAGTGAAGTTTGACGACCTATATTAAACTTCATAAACATAACTTTGACCAGCATTATTTATTAATCACAGCATAAACATCCATATAACTGTTATTAATCACAGGAAAACATCTATATAACTGCTGACTAGGACAGCATGACCTCGTAACCCTGAATAAATAACCACCATCCTTACCTCCAGTCACTTATTTTACTTATCAAGCAGCATTCCATAGTTCACTTTCATTTCCCACTTATTGAAATAAACCTCCAACCAAATAAGCAGTGTCCTTACCTCCACTCGTCTTTTACTTATCAAGCAGTGTCCAACTGCACAGTTTCCTTTCCCAACTTATTAAAATGAACATTGAATGGCAGAGGGGAACAGAAGAGGAAAAAGCTTGCCCCTGTTCTCTGCCTACCAGCCTGACCAAGCTGTTCCCATTCCTTCCTACTAAAATTTCCAATAAAACATTCCAAACAAACCTAACCGTACTTTAAGAAATGGTGAAGCCAAAAAATCATTCAATGTATTCCTTCCTGTCTGAACCAAACTGGATCCCTGCCATCAACCTTCCAAAGCCATATCATATAAATACCCAAAGCAGCTAATTGCCTAAGTGGCTGAAATTAAACCGATGATCCCTCCCATGCCAAAGTAATACTCATTCTCTTGCATAACCTCTGTAAATTAAACAAAACCTCACTTATCCTAACTAGCAACAGCAGCTTTATAGTTATTCCTAGGTCATTACCTGCAAAGTGTACTACCAGAATTCTAAGAAGCCCAATGTCACTCGAAACAAAGCAAGGCCAATTGCATGCCATCCTGCCTAGTGCAGCCCCCCCCCCCCGTTTTCTGCCAAATGGATATAATAATGACCATAATGAGATTTTTAAATAAAGCAAGAAAGCATTTGATGACTAACAAACCGCCCTCTTAAAGATATCAATGCATCCATAAAGAAAATGCCACACAGACTGAAGTCTAATGAGCTTGTGCTCATATATATATATAAATATATATATATATATATATATATATATATATATATATATATATATATATATCCCACATACCACACACCAGGACAGAGTCACACATGGTCTAACTATGCACCTCATTAGGCATCTCAGCAGTCCACACCTCCTGAAATTCCACGCCAAGACGCCAACAACAATCCGTATTAGGAATTCTGTACTGATATCAGTGGCAAATCAAACTTAATCATATAAACTCATTAACAGTTTTTTCTATATAATTATACATGTGAACAGCATACCTTAACCCTCCTGTGACCATCCTAGTTGACGTTAATAAGCCATTAGTATTCTGTGTTTCACCTCATGCCCCATTTGTCCCATGTTATGATGCCTGATGTTCTGCATTTTTGGGGATGTAAGGTTGAGAGTTATGCAACAAACCCCCAGAGAGTAGGTCACCAAGACTCATCCTCCTCACCCACAATGGTTATCATACCTTGTAACCTCTTAGTGCCATACATCTCAGCCTCTTAAATGTGGGACAAAGGCCCAAAATATGGACAATTTTTAAATATAGCTGTTATAAACATAGAAAGTTCACAGAATAATAGGTTTTGCATTAACATGAATTTTCTGAAGGGTATGAAGTCTGAAACTTGTGTCTGACATTATTTTCCAATGTAAATCTTTAAAGATTTGCCATTAATTTGACATAAAAAAATTAATTTTATGAAAACTGGACCAATAATATAAGGCAAAAATCTAGAACCTCTATGAAAATCAGTACAGTTAAAAGGTATGCTTAGTGCAAAAAATCTGGACAAAGCCTGACAGAATGTTAGGCCAAAAAGCCACATATTAGGGGCAGATTTTAAATAGTGCACTTAAAAACTTATAAAGTTGCTAGAATAACAAGATTTGTCTTAGTATTCGGATTCCTGAAGGGTACAAAATCTGAAAAACAAATGTATATCATTATTTAGTGACTGCACTCCTGAAATCGTCCCAACAATCTGCCAGAAAATCAAACATTTTTAAAACAAATGTATATCATTATTTAGTGACTGAACCCCATATATCAAGCATTTTATGAGGAACAGACCAAATATTAATTCTTTTGGGATCATGAATGATTGAACTCTGAAACTGAATTTCTATCTTATGCTTTTTCTTAAGTCTGAGTAGTGTAGACTAGGGATAAGAAAAGCTCCTTACAAGGAGCTGCAAGGTATGACAGAAATGAAAAAAATATATGTATTTAATGCTGTTCAAGTGTGTGTGTGTGGTCAAGAATTTCCATTAAATGTACAAGCCTTGTGCTGAAACATTTCAGATGGAAGAGTGATGTATAAGATAGGTAGGAGTCATTTAAGAAATACAAAAGAGTGAGGTATTAGAGGAGATAAGCAAGTTTGAGTGTTAGCAGAGAAGTAGTGATGTAATAGCAATTTGGTTGTTCTGATCACAAGTAGGTATAGTAGTTTAAGAAGTACAATAAAATGAGGTATTAGAAGGGGATAAGCAGGTTAAGTGATTTAGGGGTTTAAAGGAAGGTATAAGAGAGGTGATGAAGGGTGCTAGAGAGCTATGCTTAAGCTAAAGAGCAGGAAGAATGCCAGAAGGCAGAGAGGAAGTATTTTAGTAATGGTTTGAAAAGAAGAAGGTGTGTGATAGACCTGAATGAAATAGGAATTTACTCCAAGTTCTAGCTACATTATTGGCATACAGAGTGACACTAGCAGCCCTTTGTGGTTTGTAGATGGTAATCAGTTGTTTATTATTTGACCTAAGGTGATGATTTGGAAGATAGTGTTGAGTAGGGGTCTAATTGCTGGGCATGTGGATGGGGTATAGATGATTTTATGGGTTAAGGTGAGCTGAGTATAAGGTAGGTGCTGAAGAAGCTCAAGCCAGTTAAGTGTTTTAAGTGCTAAACAGTGGTAGGTCTGGGAAGGTTGCTGCAAGTGAATTTGACAATTTTATTACAGCACTGCTCAAGTTTAGAACCAAGTGAGGCTTGCAGGTTGTTCATGATTGCGGTTCCATATAGGAAAGAAAGTAAGAGGTATGTGGTAGTTAGAGTTACCTTGGAAGAGTCTGTACAGAATATCTTTACTATATGTAAGGTGCCTAGATTTTAATGGGTTTTCTTGATGCTGCTGTGGATATGCAAATTGAATTTAAGATTGTTGTCATTTGTAATGCAAAGTAGTTTTGTAGGTGGAGTAACTTCGATCATGGTATTATTTAAGGAAGAAGTCTTAAAGTTGTTTTTTTTTTGTTGTTGTTGTCTTCATGGGAATGGGATTTTGGTAAAAAGAGAAGTAATTTATTTATTTTTGGGATTTAGTAGAGCGGATTATCCTGTAGCCAACATTCAGCTGAGATAAAGGCTTCTTGAGTAATTCTCTGAAGATGCATAAGGTTGTTGGAAATGCATATTATGATAGAGTTATCAGTGAATTGTATGAGGGAAGCTTGCTGATAGGATTTATATAAACTGTTAGTGAATATATTAAAGAGTAGAGGGCAGAGAATGGAGCCCTGTGGAAGGAAGGGAGAAAAAGTGGAGAGCCAGTTAACAGATGGATATCTATTAGTAAAATATTGTTAAACCATAGTAGTGTGGACTGTGATAGCCTGAGAGAAGACAGCTCATGGAGCAGTTTTTGGTGAGATTTGAGGCTTTAGAGAGATTAAAGAATATAAAGGAAATAAGTTTGCCTTAATCTCTGGCTTTTTTAATAGTATCTGTAAAAGTTAAAAAGGCCATGGTAGTTCTATGGCCAGGTCTAAAACCATGTTAAGTGAGCGTCAGGAGCTTTTTCTTAAGAATATGTTTAAGACGCTGCTTGTGAATTCACTTCCCCAGAATTTTTGACAAAGGGGATAATATGGTGATAGGTATGAAACTGGTTATATCAGATGAGGTTCCTCTTTTATGAAGGGGGGATGATGAAGATTTTTTTTCCACAGAGAAGGAACATATGATTCCTTGATAGATCATTAATTAAAAAAAAGCAGCGACCCTACAAACCAAAAAAAGTATTTTAATAACTTTAAGCATTTTTGTCCTTGGTACAAAGGATTTCTTGTGAACACCATATTAACAAGCATAAGCCATTTTTATAACATTCACATACATCACATGACTCCATCACCTGACACAAAAATTTCTTAAAGAAATATAATGCATAAAACATAAAAACAAATAGAAACAGTCTACTACAATTATAAACAATACATAAATTCAGTATTTTCTAACTTTTCTATCTTTTCATAAACATTTGATGCTAACAGAATAATTTAAACTGCGGATTTTACTGGCCCATAATTTCATTTGTCATTTCATTTGCCTCCTTTTGCTCAAATTTTATTCCTAAAATCTCTACCTCTTGCATCCATTAAAACACTTTCTAAACCAAAAAACATTTTCTTATGTTCTGGATGTTCAGAAACATATCTAAATAAAGCTGTATAAGACTATCTAGTTTTAATATCATAAACATGCCCTATTTTTCTATTTTTAATAGTTTTTGTTGTCATTCCAATATAATATGTCCTACGCCCTTCTCAGGCTGCAATATAAACTAAACCATTGGACTAATTCTACATTTAGGGTAAAGACTTTTTATTAGCAGGCTGAAAATATGGTTACTTTTGTAACTATATTTACAAGCTTTGCAATTACCACAAGGGAAGGTACCTTTCTGTTTGTTAGTATCACATACTAAAATTTTAGTGCCATTTCTACATAAAATACTTTCAATAGTATTGATCTTTTTATTAAGAAAATATGGTTTATCATCAATAACACTAATAAGCTCAGATGTCTCAATTTATTTTCCAATTACTTTGTAAACATTTAATAATATTATTATGATCTACAGTCATGTCTACATTAAAAAATATGACATCTTTCTGTGGACTGGTTTGCTTTACAAACTCTTCAGAAAGAATTAAAGGGAAGGGAACATTTCTGTGATTTCTAACTTCCTTAGTAATTTGGAATACTTTACAAAAATTATACACCCTGTTCTTAAAAACATTAATAATATGATGAATTTCTTTTAAAATATGTTTTCATCAGTAATCAAGCTAGATGCTTAAACAAACTGACCTCTAAGGATATTTATTTTACAAATGCTGGATGTGCACTATTGTAAAACAAAAAACATTCACAGCTGTATATATCCTATGTAGCCTACTGCAAAATTTCTTATTGTCTAAATCTAACCAAACTTCCACATCAATAAAGATTGTTTTCTGACCAACATCACCTCAATTAATTTTTTTAATGTAGAACTACTATTCAACTGCTCCAAAAATTCAAAACATTTTTGTTTTGACCCAACAGAAAAAAAAAAACTAAGTTATCCACAAATCTGGCATAATGTATATTTTTGCATAACCTACCACATTCACAAGTATTTTACTCTTCCACCAACCCAAAACTAGGTTTGGGGGTTATTAAAGTAACTACACTTTGGTGCATGTTAATAATCAAGACCAGTTGAAGGAGCTTACAATTCTGTTAAATGTATCAGGATTAAAATTAGTGAGGTTGTGGGAAGGTCTAAATAAATGTTGCTTGACATGATTGAGAGTGAGTCTGTTTGCATATACAGGGAGGTAGGTGATCACTGAGGGAATCAGAGAGATGTAATAATAAATGAATACTTTTTTCTAATAACTTTCCAGAATTTAAAAAAAAAAAAAACACAACAAATATAAGGTCAGTAATGTCAAATAAATTATAAATTACACCTCATGTACTGGACAAATAAATTCAAAGATAAAACTCTTTGGTGCTTCACCTATATTGTATGATGTTTATCATAACTGAGAAAACATATAATTTCTCACATACCAATTTTATGCTGTTATGGTGTCTTTTACAAAGTTACTGAATTAAAGTCTGCAATAAAAAAGAAAGAAAAATAAAATGTGGTTTTAAAACAAATGCATTGATAAGAAGTTACTACTGCTTGTTTTTAGGTAATAACAGAGCACTTGTTGACTTTGCTTGTATAACTTGATTTGTGGCTGAGAATTTCTTTCAGTTTCTGTACAGACTGTTTACCATACAATTTAATTTCATCTGTGATATTAATTTTACACTGATCACTAACTACTCTTGAATATGTAATATACGGGTAATTATTTTTTTTATTGCTGTCATGAATGTCAAATGTTAGGTCAGCTCATACATACAGCTATAACTAAATACATTTTATAATAGCTGTGATGGCATACAGGGGTAACATCCTGACTATAACCCAGATGACTTAATTTGTATTACTGACTCAGGTGTCTGAAGTAGTGACAGGGAGGATGTATATGTCTGCTTGTTTCAAATTTGATTGGTGTTATATTTGCCACATTGAAATTATATATCTGTATATATATATATATATATATATATATATATATATATATATATATATATATATATATAAGAGGTACACAAATAGGCTTTCTCAGTTTCCATAGTCATCCTCACAGCATTGCAAAACACACTCAAGGGTTCTATATTTTTTGCAGCCCTTTCTTCTTCAAATACTCTGTCCCACCAATCATTACATTGAGTGAAGCTGAAAGGTGACTAAGAGTTGCCACAGTAATGAAAAGGGAATATGAATATTGAGAGTTTTTAAGTAGTTCATTGGGTGCAGAGAATAGAGAAAAATATCATATCAGTTCTGCAGTATAGAAAAACAAGAAGTAATATACATATTTTCTTCCTCCAGTTTAAATTACTGCTGTTTCTCTGCAGAGCTAAGTTTAAAACAAAAAATGAGGAAAGTGTTCACACTGCTTTGACATATTCACATTGCTGAGTTCAGAATTTGGTTATTTTTTTTTGGGGGGGGGTCAAGTTACATAATGTTTCAAAAACTCCAGTAATGTTGTTGTGAATCATTATCTTGTAACTTCTGATTTTCATTTTCCAAAACCGCATTCCAAATTTGACTATAAAGGAACATTTACATTTGGATAGCATGAAAGTTACATGGGAATTTACTAGGCCTTTTTAAAGTTATAAAGCCTTCAGATATTGAAATTGGCAGGAACACAGGATTTCACTGGGTTTTTGTAGAATTCTGAAGCATATGAGCAAAACATTTACTGTTCACTGAGATGAATCAGTACTAATAATACTAGAGTAAGTAATTTAAAGATAAATACTAAGTAAGTAAATTAAGTTAGTTCCTTTATTTACGTTATATAATTTTCTTTATGTACATAAAGGAAATAATCAGTCAGAACATAATGAACCGGACTAGTCTCAGTTTGGATTTGTCAAGGGCAGGTCATGCTCACTCAACTTGCTGGAGTTTTTGAAAAGATCACCAAAGCAATGGATGAAGGTAAAATAGTACACAATGCATACCTCGAACTGAACAAAGCTTTTGACAAAATTCCGCACTCATGCATAGTAGAAAAGCTAAATAAATGGGGAATATACCTTTATGTCACTTACTGGTTTACTTGATAAGATGTAGGGGAAGTTGCCACAAAGACAGAACCCATTATTTCAGTCCCCCTGGATTCTGTGCTGGGTCCTCTCTTGTTTGGGATCTACTTTCCTGAAGTAATAACCAATACCAAAGGGTTCTGACTGACTAAGTTTGCACAAATCCAAACTGAGACTAGTGGGAGGTTGGTGTAATGGTTAAGGTGCTTACCTTAGAAACACAAGGTGCAGGGTTTGATTCTGAAATGGGATAATTGGCTAGGCTTAAAATGGCCCATAGGGGCAGTTAGCCTAGTACTAACCTATGAACCTATGAACATGACTGCAAGCTAGGAGCAGTCATTGAATACCCAGATGACTTAACCATCTTGCAGGAAGGTCTGTCCCAGATACATAACTGGCACCAAAGTCATGGACTGAAAGTAATGCCAAAAAATCCATTATTGTACCCTTTGAGATGGCATACATGGATAAAGCCCTGACTATAACCTAGATAACCTAATTACTGTCTCAGGTGACTGAAGTAGTGACAGAGATGATGTACACGTCTATCCTAAAGAGGAGGAGTGCTGGGGATCAATCAATGAGTTCTAACGGAGTTCATTATCCAAGGAAATGATGCCATGCTTGGGGGGGGGGGCAATAGAAGAAACAGAGTACACTGGGGACATCCAATGGCTAAGGGTGGGAGTTGAGCTTGCTGTAACTGCCTCATTGACCAGTCCACCCTACACATTGTGTCAGCACAAATGGGTGTGGATTAAGGCCAAAGAAAACTTTCACACATAGTAAGATGATGGCCTCTCCATCAGCCTTCATCAGAACCAGAACCTGTCCCAAATGGGGGACCCAGGAATCTACCAGAAAGGGACTTGTTTTGCGGCACTAAATACAACAAAGAATACAGTAATATTCAAAGATGTTAGAACTAATTTATGTGTTTCCTAATGGTATTTTAGAAGCCTTAGTTGATTTTGTCTTCTGCCAGACGATAAATAAACCTTCTAGTGTCAACCCCTAATCCAACAACTACTCACTACTACACTTCCACATTACATGTCTTCCATTAAAAATCTAATTAATAATGCTAATAATAATAATAATAATAATAATATACACTCCCTCAATAAGTGACCATACACTGATCTCATTTATTATAAACCAAAAGTACCTCAGACAACTACTAGTGCTAATAACTCCTGAATAAATTCCAAGAAAACAGAACCTATCTACAGCTAGTCTTTATCTCAATTGACTCTCTCCATCTTATCCCACAATGATACCATCACAGTAGCCAGCTGGCTAGCAAACCTCCATCATGTCATTTAGAATAACATATCCACTGATAACAAGCCATCGAAAAATGCAAAGAGCCCCATGATTGAGCCAGCCCATTGTTGAACGAAGAACCCCATGGCTGAACCAGCCCATTGTTGAACAAAGAACCCGATGGCTAAACAAGCCCATTATTGAACAAAGAGCCTCATAGCTGAGCCAACCCATTGTTGAACAAAGAGCCCCATGGCTGAACCAGACCATTATTGAACAAAGAGCCCCATGGCTGAATCAGCCCATTATTGAGCAAAGAGCCTCATGGCTGAGCCAACCCATTGTTGAACAAAGAGCCCCATGGCTGAGCCAACCCATTATTGAGCAAAGAGCCTCATGGCTGAGCCAACCCATTGTTGAACAAAGAGCCCCATGGCTGAACCAGCCCGTTGTTAAACAAAGAGCCCCATGGCTGAACCAGTCCATTATTGAACAAAGAGCCCATGGCTGAACCAGCCCATTATTGAATAAAGAGCTCCATGCTCCATGCATTCCTTCACCTTGGATGAAGTATGGAATACATTCAAGTCATTTCCTTCTCAAGAAAATAAAGTAAAATGTATTTTCTTAAGAAACTCAGTCAAAAGGGCAATTAAATGCCAGAGGGGTGCTTATTATCTCCAAAAAGCAAATTATTTTCTAAGTACGCATAACATTTTTTGGAAAGAGATAAACTTCATTACTAGATGATACCCAATATCTGCACTTTTGACATCTATATTCTCTCCACTTCAAATACAGTTTTGTCTGATTTTCTAAAGCTACCGAAGGCATCTAACCCAATAATGCATAACCCTCCATTGCTATCTAAAGCAGTTCCCAACCTCTACTTAAGTGTTTTTTACTTTAAAAGAACCTCCCAGCACTATGCAAAAAGATGTAGAGATTAGATTCTCTAAATACTATCCATAGATCAAAGCACCTACCAGATATAAGGAAATTTGCAGTCATTTGTTTAACTAAAAAAGTCTTCAAGTTCAACATCTCAGCTTAGACCCGTCTCTTTTCGAACATTTTTGTGAAGAACACTTGAAAAATGAATTAATTACCAGACTCGGGCATACTGCATACCAACACAGATTCTTAATGGACATTAGCACAATGTGACGCAGTAGACACTGACAAGTTACATATCTGCAAAACATAGGTAAAGGTAATCACACTGGGGTTTTCATTTTATCCACCTAATCAAAGCATTTCATTTTTGGTCAACTGACATATCTTTAAAACCCTATCGACACCATAGAATTTTCTCTCACAAAATGTGTTCTTACTGCTTTTTTTTTTCAGCTCCTTTAAATCAAGATTTAAATGAATTTGATTTACAAGATGGTCTTCCTGGAGTTCTTACACGTAATCCCAGACATGCAGGTGATAGGCAAACTGGAGTTTGAAAGGGAAACCAAGACTGAGAAACGGGATTGCTGCATAGATGAAAGGACACAGAGGATTGTCTAGAAGGTGAAAGAAATCAGAAAGAAGAAAAATAGCTAAGGGAAACTGAAGTGAAATACCAGGTCTGATGTTCTTCAGTTACTTGCATATTTGGAAAGACATAAGCGTAATAATTTCATTTTCAAGATGGAAAAATAGACATCGGAAAGGAAACTGGGAAGAATTATCTAAAGAAGTATTGCAGAAAGCTGATCAAGTGGAACGAAAGGTGGCAAATGAGATTCTGTCAGATAAATGCAAAGTACTATTAATGTACCACCCCAAAGCTTATGTGAGGTATAACCTGGGTGTTAGAATACTAATATCAGAGAAAGAAAAGGATCTTGTGGTGTTAATAACATCTGATTTGTTTCTTTTTATGTAAGAAGGCAGAGTTTACAGCAGGAAGAATGTCGGGGTATGGTCTTGGCAGGATACGCTCTAGAAGGAAAAAAAGAAGTTATGTCTTACCATAACATTTAATCTGTGTTGTTTATCTTTGTTCATTCATTACTGATGGGTTATCGGTTCCATCCTCAGAACCGAGCCAGCCAATATCAAGCTCACGTCAGCCAAAAACTCTTGAGTCAAGGTCCTACACAGAATACTTTTCTTCCTGTTACCTCAGATCGAGTTTTCAAGTTGATAGATAAAAGTAGAGGCTACCTCTGGTCATAACAAGAGAACATGAGATCAACCAAGAACCTCTAGATGGGGGACGGAGGTTGGAAAGTAATGAATGAATGAAGATCAACAACACAGATGGAACGTTATGGTAAGACATAACTTCTTTATCTGATGTTGTTAATCTTCGTTCATTCCTTACTGATGGGACAGAGTCCCCAGCCACCTGTATCCCTGGGTGGCTCTCATGGAAGGACATTCCTGAGCACCATAGACCAAAGGAAGCTCTACCTCTGGAGGCCAAGTCCAATTTGTAATGAAGAATAAAGGTATGAGGTTTGGCCCAAGTTGCAGCTGAGCAAATGTCATTGAGGGAAGCCTTAGCATGGAAAGCTGCTGAAGTTGCCATAGACCTTGTAGAATGTGCTTTCACTCTATGAGGCAAGGTGAGGTTATTTTTGTTGTAGATAAAGGTGATACAATTTCTCAACCATGAAGCCAATGTAACCTTTGGTACAGTATGACTCTGTCTAGGTCCAGAAAAAAACACAAACAGTTGGTCTGATTTACGGGTAGATTTTGTTCTGTCCAGATAAAATCGTATTTGCCTATAAACATCCAAGGAGTGTAGGCAATGCTCTCACTTGTTAGAATGGTTAGGAAAGAACACTGGAAGGTGAATAGATTGGTTGATAGACCACTCTCACACCTCTTTTGGTAAAAAGGTAGAATTAGTTCTCAGTGATACTCTATCATTATGGAAGATACGATAGGGAGGTTTGATGCATAAGGCCTGAACTTCTGACAAGCATCTGGCCGATGTGATTGCAATCAAAAACAAAGTTTTCCAAGAGAGATATTTTGCATCACATGAAGATGCAGGTTCAAAGGGGGGAGCTGTTAGAGCTTGCAGAACCAATGCCAAATCCCAAGGTTGTACCAATTCTCTAAAGGGAGGTTTTAGGTGGATAACCCCTTTCAAGAAAGTCTTACAGAGTCTGTGTGACATGTCAAGAATCTTGAAAACCAATATGGAAATTTGAGATGGCAGCTAAATGCACACAAATAGTAGAGACAGATACCCCAGAGTGGAAAAGATGTGATAAGTAATCCAGTACCACTGAAACTGGGGCTGACAAGGGGTCTAATTGTTTATTTGCTGTCTATAGAAAGAGCCTTTTCCATTTGTTAAGATAGATTAGTCTGGTGGATGATTTATGAGATGCAATAAGAATACTGCACACAGGGGACGAGAAGTTTTCATGCCTGGCAATCATTGGAAGTGGAGAAACCAAGCTGTCAGTTTCAGGGTTGCTAGATTGGGGTGAATCAAACCCTGCAGATGGGAGATCAATGGTGGGGATGGATTGAGGATCCACAGTTGATCTATCAGGTGATGTTAGAGGAAGGGAAACCAGACTGATCGAGGCCAATATGGAGCAATGAGGATCACTTTGCTCTTCAACTGTCATGCTTTCTTCAGAAATTGGGAGATGAGGGGAAGAGGAGGATAAGCATAAAGAGCGTCCCTCGGTTATTGTCCCCGAGGGGGGATTAGGGCAAAATAGTTGCTGCACTTGTAGTTGGTTGGGGAGGCAAATAGGTCGCAGCAAGGCTGGCCCCAGCAGTTGAAGATTTTTGCCGCTATCAAAGGATTAAGGGACCACTCATGAGGTTGTAGAATGCACCTACTCAGTTTGTCCACTATCACGTTGGAGCTCCCAGGAATGCACATTGCAGTTAGAAAGTGGTTGTAAGATATCACCCATTGCCATATTCTCAAGGCCTCTTGGCATAATGAGTAAGATCTGGTGCCCCTTTGTTTGTTGATGTACCAGACCACTGACATGTTGTCTGATTGGATCGCAATAGTCCCTGACAGATGGATGGAATGAAATGCTTGCAATACTAGAAGCACTGCCCTCAGTTCCAGGACATTGATATGCAAAAGGTCCTCTGTCTCCAACCAAGTGCCTTGGACCATGTTTCACTGACATAGCTCCCCCACCCCATCAGGGAGGTGTCCGTGGTCACTGTAGCTATTGGTTGATGGGGGTTGAAGGGGTGAGACCATTGCTGGGAATTTCGAGGCATCCACCAGAGTAAATCTTGCTTGCATCTCTGAGTTACACTTATCTGAAAGGACAAAGGATGTTGTAGAGGGTACCACTGAGTGAGAAGTAGCCACTGAGGGAGCCTCATGTGGAATCTGGCTAGAGGAATAATGGTAATCGAGGTTGCCACTGACCCCAAACGCTGGACTACAAATCGAGCAGGAGATTTGTAGTGACACATCTTCCTGCTCCTCTGATTTCTGGAGAAGAATCGATGAGGAGTGGAGTGTCTGACACCAATGGCAGACAGGGTCTTGCCATCTTGTTCGCACCTTGCCAGCATATCTTTCACTTTAGGATCAAACATAGAAGTGACCTCTATGGGGGCATTCATGAAGGAAGCCTTAAAGGAGTCCGCAAAGTCGCAAAGGCACATCCAGGCATGTTGTCTGGCAACTCTACCTGTGCCTGCTGCTCTAGCCACCCCTTCCATTGCGTGAGAAATAAGACACATGGAAGAGCTGGAAATGGACTCTAGCATGGCTATCTGAGAAGCCATATTTTATTTTATTTAATTTATTTATTTATTTTACATTTGTTGACCGGGCTAGTCTAACTGGATATATGTCCATTTTCAGTAGAGGCCCGGAGAGAAAAGCTTCACTACAGCATTATATAAATTGAAAACAAATAAGTACGTACGAATACATATTTAAAAAAATAATTAAATGCAGAGACCAATAATAGAGAATATACATTACATAGAATACAAAAATGACATGATTATAACAGGATTAATATGTGAAAAGCTTAGGCAATATTAGAGAGTAAAGACACATACTTAATATGAAAAGACAAGACAGGGTGTTTTTTTTTTTTTTTTTTTTTTTTTTGTCAAGGGATGCAATATTTTGTGCATGTAAAGGTGGTGGTTGAGGAGGAAAATATTAGTCAGGATTAGTACATGGGCAAAGCCATTGTAAAGATAGGTATATCCTTAGTTGCTTTTTGAAAAGTGGTGTGGATTCCAGGGATGTTTGTTTGTTAGGAAGCTTGTTCCAAGAATTACCAATGGTATTATTAAATAGACAGTCTCCAAATTTATTGTTAGATTTAAGGATGGCAACTAGTAACTTATTAGCTGAGCATATGGTTGTTAGATTTTTATAGGGGCTAATACAGGTAGAGAGTATGGGTGTATTTGTAGGATGATACAAGATCTTATGGGCAATAGTTAGTTGTTGGAGAAGAAGTTGGTTTTGCAGTTCCAACCATCCTAATTTTTTCAGATTTTGGCAATGGTGGGTCCGGAATGGGGAACCAGTAGTGAATCTGGCAATGTTATTATAGGAGGTGGCCAGCTTGTTTAGATTATTTTTGGATAGGTTAGTATAGATAGGTGAGGCATAGAGAAGGGTGGAAATTAGGTGTGTTTGGGTGATTGTATTCCTGGCAGAGGGAGTAAGGAAGGTTTTTGGCCTATAAAAGGAACCAAGTTTTGTATTAAGTGATTTATTGGTTAAGTTTATGTGGGGGTCAAAACTAAGATTATTATCGATTGTTACACCTAAAAGTTTAGTTGCAGTATCAGGTACTATTACAGTACCATTATTTGATGCTACTGAGAAGTAGATAGGGGGAGACTTTTGGGTAGGGGTAAAAAGTAGAACTTTGGTTTTCTTAAGGTTTAGGAGGAGAAAGCATTTGGAGAACCAGTCTTCTGCTAAGTTGAATACTTTTTGGGTGCTAGACTGTAGTTCAGGCTGAGATGCTGCAGTACAGATTAATGTAGAGTCATCGGCATATTGTATGCAGGTGGTTTGAGGGAGAAATGAATTCAGATCATTAATAAATATAGAAAAGAGGAGGGGCCCAAGAATAGAACCTTGTGGGACTCCTAGGGAGATAGCGAGCTGAGCTGGTATGTTATTGTCCCAGAGGATTGCTTGTTGTGTGTTTTCTAGATATGACTTAAACAATTTGATTGTTAGACTGTCTACTATAAGTGATTGAAGGGTGTCTAACATTAGGTGGTGATTCACCATACTGAAGGCTTTGGAGAGGTTTAAAAAGAGAGCTGAGTAGAGCAAGTTGTTATTGCGATTTTATTTAGTAATACAGTCTGAAAAGGATAGTAGTGCAGTTGTGGTACTATGAAATATTCTGAAGCCATGTTGACAGTCAGCTAAAAGATTATTTAGTAGGAGATGATCAAGTAGTTGCCGATGAATGCATCTTTCCATGATTTTAGCTAAAGGAGAGAGTAGTGCTATGGGACGGAAATTGGAGAGTTCATTTGAGTTGCCTCCTTTGTGTAATGGGATAATATGTGAGACTTTCCAGAGAGATGGGAAAGAACCTTCTGTAATAGTTCTATTTATTAAGCTGGAGATAGGGTAAGCAAGTACACCAGCTGCCATTTCTAGAAATTCAGCTGGCAGGAGGTCAGCAGAAGGAGTACAAGGTTTTAGTTTGTGAAGTAGGGTGTGGATGAGAGCTGTTGGAACAGACTGCAGTTTTATGGCAGGAGGTAAATTGGTTAGTGAGCATGTCTTAGAGATGCTAGTGGAAGATAGGGTATTAGCTAAGGACTGAGCTGTTTCAGAGAAAAATTTGTTAAAAGTATTGGCTATTTGGCTGGGAGTATTCAGAGTCAGATTGGATGGGGTAGGTGTCTTGGAGTGTCCTGGGTGGACTAGGCTGTTTATACCTGTCCAGAATTGTTGTGGGTTTTAATGCTGGGCTTGCTGGAGTTTCTGGTAGCAGTTTTTTTATCTTGGAGTATTAATTTCTTTGTAGCATTTCTCAGCTGTCTAAAGGTTTCCTGATCAGTTGGGTTTTTGGTATTTCCCCATTCAACCAAATTCTATTTCTCAGAAGCATTTTTTGTCTTGTTTCTTTTGTTAGCCAAGGTGCTGGTTTGTTCCTAGTCCTAACTGTGTGAGATGGGGCATAGTGTTCTAGGATTTGTAGGAATTTAGTGTTAAAATAAGAGACAGCTTAGTCAAGAGGTAGGTATTTTAGAGGTGACCAATTGCATGCTTTAAGTTCTACTTAGAAGCTAGCTGGTTGGAAGCTTTTGTTTGTTGTGGGTAGTTCTAAAGGTTGCTTGGTTGGATATAATTTTTTTGTCTAGTTATAAAGGTAAGGGAATGATCACTAATATCTGGGACTATACCTGTTTTATAAGAGAGGGGATTGCTATTTAATAGTATCCAGTCTAAGGTGGCTTGCTTATTGCTGGGTTTATGGGTTCTGGTAGGGGAGGTGATAATTTGATTGAAACCATAAAGGTTTATGTGGGTAGTTGGTTTGCCAGAGGTAGAACAGTTCCAGTCTATGTTGAAGTCACCAAGGAGTATAGTTTCTTGTGGGAAGGAAGTTGATAGCCAACTAAGGATATTTCCAAGAGTATTAATGTTATTGCCTGGAGGGATATAGATGCCGATTATATTTAATGAGTTATTGGTGTTAACCTGGAGCTTAGATATTAACATTTCAGCATTACTGGGTGAGGGAGGTTTTACATCTATTGATAATACCTGTAGTTTAGATTTATACAGTGTAGCAACCCCACCACCTTTTTTATTTATCTATCCTTATTAACCGCTCTATCTCTGAAGCCTCTATTCCCACAATCTGGAAAATCTCCTATATCATTCCTCTCCACAAAGGAGGTCCCTCTACTGATACATCTAATTATAGACCCATTGCAATACTGTCCCCCCTATCCAAAATCATGGAACGCTGCATTCACAAACAACTTATCACCCACCTTACCCATAACAATCTCCTATCTAACTCCCAACGTCGTATCACAGCACCACCACTGCTCTCCTCTCCTTTGTTGACTCAATCAAGAATAACAAATTAATTTCCTCTTTCTTGACCTATCGAAAGCCTTTGATATGATTAACCACAAACAACTTCTCCTCACACTGGAAACCTTCAATCTTATCAAATCCACCATAAGTTGGTTCAACGCCTACCTCTCTGGTAGAAAACAAGTGGTACAGTGGCAAAATACGATTTCAGACCTCTCCCCACCAAATATCGGTGTCCCTCAAGGATCTATCCTCGGTCCCCTTCTTTTCTCTCTCTTCATTAACGGTTTACACTCAGTCCTTCCCAATACCACCTGCATCCAATATGCAGATGACTCTACCCTTATTTGTTCTGATGACTCTCTCACCAACCTCCAAGCTACTACCCAAATCTGCTTTTCATTAGTCAAAAAATGGTTCTCAGACTTAAAACTCCTACTCAATCCAACCAAAACCAAATTACTTTTATTCTTCCCTACTCCAGCAATACCTCCCAGTCTACAATTCCCCAGCACCCAAACCCCAACCTTTGTTGTCTCTGCTAACAATGGCACCAAAATCTTTCCAGTCACCCACACCAAACTACTTGGGGTGACAATAGACCACAAATTTAGATTCGACATGCATGTGAATCTGACCATTAAAACACTTAACAAGAAACTCGGGTCCATGTACCAAATTAAGAAATTCTTAACCCCTCACACCAAACTAACCATCTCCTCTCCACCCTTCTCTATGCCTCCCCCATATTCTCCTTCCTTCATAAAAAAGAGCTTAATAAACTATCCACTGCCTATCACCACATAGCTAGATTTATCACAGGAATGCCCTACCGTACCATTGCCTAAACCTAAGAACACTTGGATGGTTAGAATTGCCCAATGTTCTGAAACTCAACCAGCTTACTGAGGCATTCAAAATCATTAAACATCCTGACAAAACTCCCTCACTAAATAACATTCTTACCTCCTATTCAAACCTGTCGTCCCTTAGGTCATCCAAAAGTATTCAAGTATTGGCCATCAAACCTAACAACTCAGGAGGCTCTTTATGCCAATTCCATTGGCAAGACTTGGAATGCCCTTCCAAGCAACCTTAGACAAATGACCACTCTGGACCAATTTAAAACTCACCTCCAAGCGTTACTAAAAACCCAATGGCTTAATATCACATGCCCTTGACCCCAAACAGCCTAGACTAGCCACCATGTAACCCAATTCCAATAGGTACACCCTATAACCATTACAATCCATCTCACCAACTCCTTTTTTTCCCAGGATTACATCTTTTTTATTTTTTATTTCTTATTGTTCTTATCCAGTATTACATGTTTATGCTACTTATTGTACTAAATGTCTAACTTCTATTGTATTGTTGGAATTTGTGCTCTTGTACCTCTGTTCTTTGGAGCTTTTCTCCCCGGGCCTCCACTGAAAACGGATATGTATCCAGCTGGACTATCCCGGTCAACAAATGTAAAATAAAATAAAATAAAATAAATAAATTTAGGCGGTCGAAACGCAGGATGTTGTAACCTGATGGGATTATATCATTGTCCTTAGTAACAGGTTTGAGCCACGTTTCAGTTAGACATAAGATGTCAAAGGAGTGTAAGTCTAGGAGGGCATTTAGTTGGGTAATTTTATTATTTAAGCTGCGTATGTTGAGGTGGCCTATAAGAAGAGAGTTATGGGAATTAGTGAGAGTGTAGGAGGTGTTGGGATAGGATGAATTGGGATCAGAGATGGAGGTGTTTGGACCTGGGTTTGGTTGAATATCACCATGAAGTAGCAGATGCTGCAGAGGAGTATGAGAGTGTTTTAAGAGCTTATATAAAAAGGGGATAGATTTTCTAGTCTGGTGATACTTTATATGGTAAAGTCTATGAAATTGTGGTGTATGGTAGGCTGATGAGGATGTAATGTTATAGCAATAAAATATACCATGACATTATTTAAGAAAAGAAACTATTACTTTTCTTAAATAATGGCATAGTATAATGCCTGTTTGCTGCCCTTCCGCAGATGTCTGGCATCCGGCAGTTCTGATGTACTGCGCCTGCACAGTACATCAGAAGAAAGCAAGATCTCCGTTTCGCTATGTTAAATGGGTTTAACATAGCAAGACAGTTTAAATAAGCAACGGATGTCCATTGCTTATTTTAAAACTGTCTCGCTATGTTAAACCCATTTAACATCAACGGAGATCTTGCTTTCTCCATTGCTTGTAAGCTATGTTAAATGGGTTTAGCGATGGCGAGAGCTTAAAATAAGCAACAGAGATCTCTGTTGCTTATTTTAAAGCTATCTCGCTATGTTAAACCCATTTAACATAGCGAGACAGTGTTTTAAAAATAGAGTTATACTAACGGAAAAAGTCCGCGGACCTTTTTCCATTAGTATAACTCGATTTACAATGTGCACGCTGGCCAATCAGTGTGCACGTTTTGGAATATTAATGGGGGGGGTCATGGTATAATACTATGTATTTGTGGGGCTAGATTGGTACATATAATAGTTTGTTTTAGGGGGTGATGAAATCTAGAGAGGGTTAGATACTCATAGGAAGTACGGAAATACGATAAAAGTAGAGGGGTAAGGATTAAGAGAAGGAGAAGCTTGTTAGTGAGTCCTAGACTGACTATAATGGCCATGGCAGGAGTGAATGATAGAATCTGGGGGGAGGGTTTGTTAATATGGCGGAGTTGTTGAGCGATAGAATTAGGTGGAGGGTTTACACATATGAAAATGGAGATAATTGGGAAAGCGTTTAATGAGATGAAATGGGCTGATTGGTTGAGTGTAGGATGGGGTTGTGGCTTGAGAAGTATAAGGTGAGATGCACTGGGGTGGGTGAGATTTGAGGGTAAGGTAGGGGAGCGGAGTGAGCCCGCAGGGTGAACGGAGCGGGTTTGAGCAATTGAAAGACGAGCTCTCAGAAACAATCAGAGAACCCTTCAAAATACTACTAAACACTTAGTAGTTCCAGGTAAGAGGGGAGTGCTCATATAGCTAGTAAGTAACAGGGATAGGGGACTGCAGTAAGGAAATTAAGGTATGAAAAAAAGGTTCGGATAGTTTACAGATACAATGCCAGATAACTAAAAAGGATTCAGAGCAGTCAAGTTTTATTTCATAAAAAATGAAGGTCAGGAGTAGTTGAAAGCCTATTGAAGCTTAGGTAAGGGCGCCACCTAGTGCGAGATGGAAGAAATTACAGTTCAGTTCATGTAAAGCAGAGAATAGAGGACACAGCTGGTAGATATGAGTAAAGGAGGGAGCAAAAGTCCTATGGGATAGATAGGGGGTAAGGCTGCTGGGTACTAGACTCAGGTGGGAGATTTAGTACAAAATTATTGATTTACCAGAAATAGTTAGTTTATTCTTCAGAGAGAATAACAATTTAACTACACAGCTTAGATGCTAGGTCAAACATACTTTCACAGATCCTTTAGATGGAGGGTAGTTTGAGTATAGGTCAGCAACTTCCTTAAGGATGTAGTTGAGATGTTTGACTTTAGTTTGGGAGTCCTTGAAAGGCAGGCAGATCAGAAGTCTTACAGCAGGATAGGAAGTTACAAGTTTCACAGATCCTTTAGATGGAGGGTAGTTTGAGTATAGGTCAGCAACTTCCTTAAGGATGTAGTTGAGATGTTTGACTTTAGTTTTGGGGGGTCCTTGAAATGCAGACAGGTCAGAAGTCTTACAACAGGATAGGAGGTTATAAGTTTCACAGATCCTCTAGATGGTGGGTAGTTTGAGTATAGGTCAGCAACTTCCTTAAGGATGTAGCTGAGATGTTTGAATTTAGTTTTGGGGGTCCTTGAAAGGCAGGCAGGTCAGAAGTCTTACAGCAGGATAGGAGGTTACAAGTTTCACAGATCCTTTAGATGGATGGTAGTTTGAGTATAGGTCAGCAACTTCCTTAAGGATGTAGTTGAGATGTTTGACTTTAGTTTTGGGGGTCCTTGAAAGGCAGGTAGGTCAGAAGTCTTACAGCAGGATAGGAGGTTACAAGTGTGAGAAGAAGCACACACACTGGGCTGGGTTACACAACACCCAGGAGGAGAGGAAGTTAATGCCATATTGCCATGGACCTTGTCAGAAACAGCTTCTGCCAAGGTTTCAGAGTGCTGGTTGATAAGATCCCTCTGAAGCCTGGTAAAATGTGCCAAATAGTTCAAAGACCTTATGGCAAAGGTCTATGAAGCAAACACATGCTTCCCTAATCTGTCAATCGCCCGGGACTCCTTGTTGGGTGGATGGACTGTTTGGCTCTCTTCTGCCAAATCCTTCTTAGTTGCAGCCACCACCATCATAGCATGTAGTGGAAGACCTCGTGGCCAATGTAGGTGCTCAGCTGGGGGCGACAATATTTTATCTGGTCTCCTTGGTATCGCTTCCAGGGTGTCAGGCGCCTTCCATGCATGATAGCCGATTAGCTGGATGAGCTCATTGGCAGGCAGGATTACCCAGGAGGTAGGGGGCCGGACACGAAAAGCCTGCAGGAATACGGATTCCTCAGAGGAAGGATTAGAGGACTTCCAGTCACCCGTCTGTCTAAGGATCTCAAGTATGTCACCAAAGGACACCTCATCAGAGGGTGACTGTGAGGACCCTTCCCCATCATCAAAATCCATATCTTCAGTTGATGACTCCTCAGTGGATTCCATGTGCTTCCTTTTGTATGATGCTTTTCAGGGTACTTCCTCAGTTGGAGGTTCTGGGGAAGACTGCAAAGAGGGGTTCTCCTGAGAAGGAGAAACCTGAGGCTCTTGCGCCTGGTGTCCGGTGGTTGAGGCTTGTGACAGTTGTGGCACAGAGGGGGGAGAGGACTCCAACATGTAGGATTTGCCATCTGAGGCAAGCTCCCTCTCCATGGTCTGGAAGGCTGGCCTGTCTAAGGAGGAATGGGAGCCCAGAACCGAGCACCACAACCTTGGAACTGGGGTCACACCCCACTCTGATGAGCCCACCCCCAGACCAGGAGTCTCAAGAGGACCATGAACCATGAGAGAGAGAGAGAGAGGATCCCTGGAGGGTGCCATAGAAAAAATCGGCGTGGAGCCAGGAATGCCCTCCTGTATGATGGAATGTTGATAAGTCTATGCAAAGTATTCCATGGAAACCCTGCAGGCACAGCATAATCCTTGTTGAGTTATGACACAAAGGTGAGTCCTGCAGTGAGAACAGAACCTGACTTCCAACACACACAGTATAAATGTCAATATTGGTCATGTTCGCACACATCAGCAAATGTAGTGAACCTCAGATAGCAACATACTGAAGAGTCACACTGGGCATGCTCACACACGAATAAATGAGACAAATGTCAGGCAACAAAACATGGAATGGCAGAACTGGGCATGCTCACACACTTACGCCATGTCTGAGTACAGCAGTGGGCCATGCATATCAGGCAGTTGCATGTGTTAACCCAGGAACCTGTCACTATACAGCAATCTGCCATGTGCACACAGTTATATGACAACAGACACATCTATAATATAGTGGAACCCTGTCATAATCAAATATGTTCTGCAGATACCAAAGTTGTTCATGGAAACTGGTACAGCAAAGATTATAAAGACCTGCAAACAGTATCAATAATAAACATTGTGCATCATGAACATTAGCATAGGTTCAGAGGTTGATATTAGGCTATCTGCCCTAGGGCATGTACAAGCCTAGCCAGAGTGTGTTTAGCATCCGCAACCCTGTCAGATTACTACACTGTGTGTGTGAATAGTAGGTCACACAAGATAGCCCATGTACATTTAGGCTAGTGTGCCTCTGTCTAGCAGGGACACAGAAGATATTCCAGGGGTAAATATACAATCACCCATACAGTCGTCAAGATGTCACCAGTAGGTGGTCAGTGTGTGGCTCTGCCTATGTGAAACTGGGATTACATTCTGTAGTGTGTGGAGCCTCTGGGATAAGAATCTGTCCCTCCACAATGTCCTATTAACATCTGTGCTGAGGTATACGTCCCTGGAGTGTGTGGCTCCAAGGGAGTTGGATATCCTGAGGTGGAACATGTCCAGTAAGTTTGGTTTGGGTATATCTGTAAACAACAGGCACACATCATATCTGAGTAGGTGGTAAGTGACTGAGTATTGCTGGAGTTACTGCATCTGAACTATGCAGGGCATCTGTGTGAGTCCCTAGATCTGCCTGGTGAGGACCTTCCATGGCCAGTACAGTTGCTGCAGGTGTCAGGTAAGGTACACCCCAAATGTGGCATTATAACCAAGCATGGATGTGATGAGTATAGGGGCATAATGACCTCACTCGATATAGATGTGAAACCATATGGGATAAGCTGGCCCACATAGAAGGTGTGTCCAACCACTCTGGCAACATGAATGGTAAAGGCGACAGTATGAACAAGTCATGTCCCCAAACCCCTAACAACTACCATATGTAATGGAGTACTATCTATGTGGTAATGTGTGGGCATGTTGTTACTCCCAAAGGGGATGACTATGCAACTAATGACATTTAGCTGTAGGCCATGGCTCAGGCACCAGTGATCCATCTCTGTGAGACCCTGATTGAGTATGCATGTGGCAGCTGGAGAGTTGATCATGGCACCCAGTTTGCAGTCAAGTGCAAACATGTTCAGCAATATTCCCCCTGTGGTAGCCTGTACATAAGACAAATATATACTGAACAAGAGAGATCCCAGGACCAAGCCATGTGGGATGCCATGTGTAACTGGTGTATAGTCAGACATGGCACCTGCAATTCTGACCATGCGGGTGCTATCCCTGATCTAGGTATCAATCCATTGTGTGAGACGTGTCCATATTGATGCTGCTGAGCCTATACATAATGGCCTACTGGGTTTTTGTGTTGAAGTTTTTTGCAAGGTTCAGGTAGGCTGCATGGACATCCATCCCTATGTTGATGGACCTGTTAGCCAATTAAAGAATACAAACAGGTTCAAGAGGCAAGATCTGCCCACAACAATGCTGAAATGTGTAGGACACAGTGTCTGTAGGTTCCCGATGTCTATGTGTAGGAGTCCTATGACAATATGCTCCATAGCTTTGCAGAACAGGCTACATAGGCTTATAGGGCAATATTGTCTGTGGTCCATTGTGGCACCAACTCTGTGGAGCAGGACCACTGTCGCAGTACGCCATTCCTTGGGTACATATCCTGTGGTAACTCCAATATTGAACAGTGATGTAATGTGAGGGTTGCGTTTGTCATGATGCTCGTATATGATGCAGGCTGGGACACCATCTGGTCACATTGATACTGTGATGTACGCTGTGTGGAGGGTAGCACTCACCTGTTACTGTGTGATGTCAGGGAGGTTATACTCTGTTGGTATAGATAGTTGCTCCTTAGGGGGGATGGGTTGGAGACATCTGCACTGAACCTGTTTGCCAGGATGTAGGCAATGCCAGTGGGATCAGGGTAGGTTTAGTCAGTATGCAGTAACCCACAGCATATCAGTGAGTGTCCACCCAGGTTCCTGACATAACCGAAGAAGGCCGTGTGATAGTCCCACATGTCAGTTGCAATTGTCCAGTAGAAGCGGCCCTTAGAAAAGTCCATGAGTGATTGTAGCTGTCTGCTAGTACAGATCACAGATGCCTTCCCAGTCTGGGATTGTGCTCTATCATGTAGTAGCATCCTCCTGATGTTGTACAGCTTATTAATGGCTGGGGTCTAACAGACAGGTCCCCTGCCATTGCAGTACTGGGTCCTGGTGTTATTTGGGATAGCACAATCCATGCAGTCCACTAGGTGTCCATAGAATGTGTATGCAAAGGATGCAGCAGTGTGAGCCATATATACCACTGTCTCAGGATCCCTAAAGGATACCACCCTGCTTTGGTGAAGTGATATGTTGGCTCATGAGAAGTTCACCAAGATTACCCAGGATGGGTGTGTGGAGGGTATATGTATGTCCGGTGAGATACATGTATGTTCTGACCTTACCAATGATGGGTATATTGCTGGTGTGGAACATAGAGTCCCCATGTTGGTGATGAGCAGGTCCAATATGTATTCCCCCTTGTGGCTGTGCTGACTGGTTTTGCCAAAGCATATGAGTACACAAATTGTAGTGACTGTTGGGTGAGGTTGTCAGGGCTTGAGTAGTATCCCCAGTCAATATTTGTGTATATGAAGTCACACAATATAATGGTGTTTGTGGAGACCTTCATATTCTCCATAGTTCCCACAAAAGCCGAGTGTGGTTCCTGAGTTTGGGAGTGTGTTCTGTAGCAGGCAACAAACTGAAAGGCAGTATGGCACAATGGTAGTTGTATATGTATGGTCTCTGATGCTTTGTGCAGTGCCACTAACCCAGAGGTGTGTGTAACTGTGATGTATAAGGATACACCCCCTAGTTGTGTTGTCTGTTCCAAGTCTTGTTGTCAGACAGCAAGGTATGAAACATAACCTGGTAGTGCTGGTGTGCATAAGCGAGCCTGAACCAGGCATCTGTCAGTGCACAGATATTGCTCTCCTCCATACTGAGGAGAGTCCTGAGTGGCCACAATATGAGGGTAACACAACTGATGTTGAGCAGCATTGCCCTTAGTATAATTTAACCTGTAATGTCCATGGAGGTGGGTTTGTCTTCTGAGCCCTGGCACTATGGTGGTAGCAAGAGCCTTAGCCAGCATACCAAAGTCCAAGGGTGACAGGTGCAAGCTGTCCATAGTGAAGCTATGTGGCATGTTGAGCATGTCACCATATGCTGACAGACACCGTATCCCCTATGAATGAAACAAATTTGTTAGCCAACTGTTAAATGTGAAATGTGTGTCCATATACTGTGACATCATAATTGGCGGGTGCAAGATGCTAGACAAGGTCAGGGTCATACTGGCCTGGGCTACATGATCAGAGTGTACCTCCATGTATCATGTCATGTGGTCCAGGGAGTAACGTCTGAGGTTACACACACCAGCATGTACAATGATGGTGCCAGTCATGTACTTGCTTTAGAGTGACCTGACTGCCTGTGTTATGTGGCACATCCTGGCACCCAACAGACAGCCCAAAGTGACTATTCCCTTGTCAAGACTGGTGAGTGTTACGTCAGTGTGTCTGAACATAAGTGTCGCCTATTACAAGTGTATTAGGTATATCGTGTAGCCCGAAGGGCAGTGACTGTGTGGCACACTGACATTGTGAACTTTGTGATATGTGGGTATTGTAGTGGGGTAGCAGGTGTGTGTGTGTCTGATTTGGAGGTATCTGCTGCTTAGGTAGAGTACATTTACAGCATCTGAGTATGTCAATGTGTGCTAATGTGGTTTGAGTGCTGTTGCTAGAGGATATGTGAGACTGATATGTGGCGTGTGTGGTTACCTTCACCACCTGATAGACTGTGCCAGTCATGAGTCGAGAGAGTTCAGCATCCTGTATGTCTATATAGGTGCATCTCACACATATATCTGAGTTTGTCGGGAGGAGGAGAGGGTTGTCAGTGTACATGAGGCAGATGTGACATTGTGTCAATATCACAATTTCCAACAGCTTGACTGAAGAGTACACACAAAACCGACCCCTGAACATGCGAGGATATTATCATGACATACTCTGTAGCCTGGTCACAAAGGATCAGTAGGGTGTTAAGCATGTAAAAGAGCATGACAGGGATCAGTGCTCATGTTCGTTAGTGTTTTGTAAAGAGGAGCTGAGAAGGAGTCCAGACTGAATCATGACGCCTCCTTCAGCTATGTCATAAATATCAATGTACACCCATATATGTCCTGAGTCAGGGCAAACTGTACCTGAGTGTCAATGCTGACATCATAACAGACAGGCCCATATGAACATACCCATCCCCCACTGACAATAGTCCACATCATCATACCAGGAGTTATCACATGTAGAATGGATGAGCAGCTACCCCCACTGCCAAAAGCATGGCAGCAGGTGGAATGCATTGAGTCCTAATATGTGTCATGCACAAACTACAGAACAAACAGATCATGCACCTGAACAGTCAGCTGAGCTGCACCCACTACACAGGATGTGGAACCGTTGAATGTGTCACAGCAACATATGGCACTCCCCACAAGTGTTGGTGCACAACACACCATGTGAAGTCAAGTCCAGTACGCCTATGAGGTCTGTTCTGCAAGGTCATGGAGTCCATAGCTATTGGAAGCTGACACACACACAACCCTATGAACTGTGGTATGTTCATGTGCAGATCATGGTTCCCAAACATGCTAGACTGTTTGCAAGGCAGCCACCCAGGACATACATCAATGAACACATGCACGCATGTGTTTCATAAACTATGAATAGCCCTTTATTAACATATCAGACACGTAGTATCCACAAAACCAAGACGCCGTGCATACATATGTGTTGACATATGACGGAATGTCAATGTGTCCACAGATAGATCACACAAGGTAAGGATTCTGAGGTCATGTTCAAGCTGTTGACACCTGCTGACCCACATGGACCATTCCTGGAATGGCATAAAACAAAGTGTACACACATCACCATGTCCAGTCTGATGATGTCACCATCCTACAAATACAGTGGGAGAAGAAAAACCAACCAGTGAAGTAAATAGCACGCCATTTTAATGCGTCTCTCTCTAGTATCATAACATAGTTAGGTAGGGGTTTGAATTCTGTAAACTGTGTGTGTATGCAATTGCCTTTGAAAGGAGTGCCCTTACTGGAGACTGTGAAAACATACTAAAAGAAATACATTCCTCTTTTGAAAGTCTGATGATGTCACCATCCTACAAATACAGCAGGAGAAGGAAATAAAGCAAATAGCGTGCCGTGTTAATGCGTCTCTCTCTAGTATCATAACATAGTTAGGTAGGGGTATGAATCTTGCAAATTGTGTGTGTGTGTGTGTGTTTGTAATAGTCTTTGAAAGGAGTGCCCTTTTTGGATACTGTGAAAATGGAAAGTCTGATGATGTATTCATCCTACAAATACAGCAGGAGAAGGGAAACTTGATAGTAAAGCAAATAGCACGCCATGGTAATGCATCGCTGTTTAGTATTATAACATAGCTAGATAGGGGTTTGAATCCTGCAAACAGTGTGTGTGCAATTGTCTTTGAAAGGAGTGCCCTTTTTGGAGAATGTGAAAACACACTGAAGGAGGTACATTCCTCTTTTGAAAGTCTGATGATGTCACCATCCTACAAATATAGCAGGAGAAGAAAAAACAGCCAATAAAGCAAATAGCGTGCCGTGTTAATGTGTTTCTCTCTAATATCATATTATAGTTAGGTAGGGGTATGAATCCTGCAAACTGTGTGTGTGTAATAGTCTTTGAAAGGAGTTCCCTTTTTGGAGACTGTGAAAATGGAAAGTCTGATGATGTTACCATCCTACAAATACAGTAGGAGAAGGGAAACCATCAAGCAAAGCAAATAGCACACCGTGTTAATGCATTTCTCTCTAGTATCATAGCATATTTGAATAGGGGTTTGAATCCTGCAAACTGTGTGTGTGTGCAATTGTCTTTGAATAGAGTGCCCTTTTTGGAGACTGTGAAAACACACTAAAAGAGGTACATTCCTCTTTTGAAAGTCTGATGATGTCACCATCCTACAAATACAGAAGGAGAAGAGAAACTTGCCAATAAAGCAAATAGCACACTGTGTTAATGCATTGTTTTCTAGTATCCTAACATAGTTAGGTAGGGGTTTGAATCCTGCAAACAATGAGTGTATGTACGTGTGTAATTGTCTTTGAAAGGAGTGTCCTTTTTGGAGACTGTGAAAACACACTAAAAGAGGTACATTCCTCTTTTGAAAGTCTGATGATGTCACCATCCTACAAATACAGCAGGAGAAAGGAAACCAGCCAATAAAGCAAATATGGTGCCGTGTTAATGCGTCTTTCTCTAGTATCATAACATAGTTAGGTAGGGGTATGAATCCTGCAAACAGTGAGTGTGTATGTAAGCAATTGTCTTTGAAAGGAGTGCCCTTTTTGGAGACTGTGAAAACACACTAAAAGAGGTACATTCCTCTTTTGAAAGTCTGATGATGTCACCATCCTACAAATACAGCAGGAGAAAAGAAACCAGCCAATAAAGCAAATAGCATGCCATGTTAATGTGTCTTTCTCTAGTATCATAACATAGTTAGGTAGGGGTATGAATCCTGCAAACTGTGTGCTTGTGTAATAGTCTTTGAAAGAAGTGCCATTTTTGGAGACTGTGAAAATGGAAAGTCTGATGATGTCACCATCCTACAAATACAGCAGGAGAAGGGAAACCAGCCAATAAAGCAAATAACATGCCTTGTTAATGCGTCTTTCTCTCTAGTGTCATAACATAGTTAAGTAGGGGTTTGAATCCTGCAAACAGTGTGTGTATGTATGTGTGCAATTGTCTTTGAAAGGAGTGCCCTTTTTGGAGACTGTGAAAACACACTAAAAGAGGTACATTCCTCTTTGGAAAGTCTGATGATGTCACCATCCTACAAATACAGCAGGAGAACCAAAGCCAACCAGTAAAGCAAATAGTGCGCTGTGTTAATGTGTCTCTCTCTAGTATCATAACATAACTAAGTAGGGGATTGAATCCTGCAAACAGTGAGTATGTATGCGAGCAATTGTCTTTGAAATGAGTGCCCTTTTTGGAGACTGTGAAAACACACAAAAAGAGGTACATTCCTCTTTTGAAAGTCTAATGATGTCACCATCCTACAAATACAGCAGGAGAAGGGAAACCAGCCAATAAAGCAAATAGTGCACCGTGTTAATGCGTCACTCTTTAGTATCATAATATAGTTAGGTAGGTGTATGAAACCTGCAAACTGTGTGTGTGTAATAGTCTTTGAAAGGAGTGCCCTTTTTGGAAACTGTGAAAATGGAAAGTCTGATGATGTCACCATCCCACAAATACAGCAGGAGAAGGGAAACCATCCAACAAAGTAAATAGCGTGCCGTGTTAATGCGTCTCTCTCTAGTATTATAGCATAGTTAGACAGGGGTTTGAATCCTGCAAACAATATGTATGCAGTTGTCTTTGAAAGGAGTGCCTTTTTGGAGACTATGAAAACACACTAAAAGAGGTACATTCCTCTTTTGAAAGTCTGATGATGTCACCATCCTACAAATACAGCAGGAGAAAAAAATCCAGCCAATAAAGCAAATAGCACACCGTGTTAATACGTCTTTTTCTAGTATTATAACCTAGTTAAGTAGGGGTTTGAATCCTACAAGCAGTGAGTGCATGTATGCAATTGTCTTTGAAAGGAGTATCCTTTCTTGGAGACTGTGAAAACACACTAAAAGAGGTACATTCCTCTTTTGAAAGTCTGATGATGTCACCATCCTACAAATGCAGCAGGAGAAAGGAAACCAGCCCATTAAGCAAATAGCACGCTATGTTAATGCATCTTTTTCTAGTATCATAACATAGTTAGGTAGGGGTTTGAATTCTGCAAACAGTGAGTGTGTATGTGTGCGATAGTCTTTGAAAGGAATGCCCTTTTTGGAGACTGTGAAAACACAGTAAAAGAGGTGCATACCTCTTTATAATGTCTAATGATGTCACCATCCTACAAATACAGCAGGAGAAAAAAAAGCCACTCAGTACAGCAAATAGCACACAGTGTTAATGTGCATCTTCCTAGTATCATAACAGAGTTAGGTAGGGGTTTGAATCCGGCACATGCTGACTGTGTGTGTGTGTCACTGTTGGCCAACATGATGTGGGTTTTGCTTTTACTTTGGTATGACATAGTATGATGACAACAGTAAGTGCATTGCAGACATCAGGTATCTGCTGGGCAAATATATATGTGTACATGTCCCCTCAATCAGTACATAGGTGTGAAGCCTGCATACTACATGAATACATTTGTTTCCATTGACAGGTTGTGCCGCTGCTACTCAGATTGTAGGTCACATATGTATGTATGTGACACAGCTGTCCATTGTCATGTTCTGTGGCCAGGGTCATCTGTGGCACACACACCCATGACAGTTACTTAAGATTAGTGTGAGTGAGGGTATATGCCTGGGGTATATGTCAGACATGGTCATACACAACAAAGTTTGCCGAGAATGGACAGTCTTTATAGGTGTACGACTGCCTTGTGGATAGGCATTCAGGCCTCTAATGTCTGTGATACACCTTGGGACTCCACAATACCTATGCATATGTGGATACCAAGGAACACATGACATAACATGGGTCTGTATGTACACAATGGTACCTGACATACATGTTGAGGGCTACCACCAGTGTGGTACTGATGGGATAGTATGTTTAGTACATGAGAATGACTATGCCATAGTCGGCTTACTGCTATACAGCATGTATCACACAACAGGTACCTGCCTGTATGATACCCTTGTGTAGGATATGTGTCCCATCCAGGGAATGCATTGTAGGCCATTCCATGCATTCCCAGATTTGGATGGACACATCCCTATTGTGTCTGCATGTACCTAAGGGGGCTATATGACACACAGGTGTGGTCACAGTAATGGGTGGCGGTCATCACCACTGGTTAGTGTTATAGTGTAGCACCGGAAGGATCCAATTGATACTGGGTTCCCTACTACTGTGTGTCATTTGTCAGGACATCATTCAATGATTGCTTATGGTCATGCTGTTGAGGTTGTGTATACTACCAGACTGCAAATTATTGACTGATATTAATGGTATCACCCGCAGCATAGTGTCAACCCATGTCATACACATGTCTACCCATGTTAGTACATAACTGTAGTAGAATGCATACTGGCTATTGAAAGATGCAATGGGATGTTAATAATGTGTACGACAGTGTATGCCACATGTCTCATGTGTTCACTATGCACGTACATCCAGACAGTGCGCACCCACCATGTTCACAGATGTACACTTGCTAATCTGTACTGCACACATCACACACGTACTGTCCACTCGCTAACATATGCTGGCAACACATCACACATCAGCCAAGTGGCACATGGGTGGATAATACATACTCAGACCTAACAGTGGTGTAAACAATGCTACATTGAAAATCAGAGCTTTGATGCATAATGGCTGCTCAGATATACCTACAAGGATGTAGTTACACTTCCTTGCTGACAACTTGCTATTATTGCTACACTGCTATAGTGTCACCCTGTGCATTAGCACCATGTTAGCCTGTCCCTACATTGATACTGCAGATGACAGGAGGCGGCACAGGTATCATCATATGCACAGGGTGTTTTGTTGTTTGCCAGAGCCTGACATTGACCCATCCAATCGACATGTCTGTGTGTGTGTGTGTGTGTGTGTGTGTGTGTGTGTGTGTGTGTGTGTGTGTGTGTGTGTGTGTGTGTGTGTGAGGGACAACAGTACAGCATGGGCCAATGTTGTAATGTGGGTGTGCATGTGTGAGCCCTAGTTGTTTGCTTAATGTGTGTGTGTCTGCATGCACACAGCTCCACCATGTGGCTGCCATATACGGTGGTTTGTGGGACAGCCATAGACTGTACCTGCTTGGCTGTACAGATCACTGTCTCTGGCCACGGACACAGTACCTGTGCCTGGCAGGGGTGCTACGGACAGTATCGGGTACCAACCCTGACTGAGTACTGTCATCAGAGGCAGAGGTATGATGACTGGACCTATGTCCCTGCTGGGACTGGCCAGAGCCATGTGCACGTGGTCTACTGGGATGGGCAATGGAGAGGCCAGCCCCAGCATTGCTGGGCTGGTACTCCCACTATGGGAGCGGCTGTGAACTGTGAGCCGTCCGCGACCACTGCCAGCTGTTGCTGGCATGCATCCGTGTCGATGTCGCAACTGTGACGCACGGTCCTGGCTCGAGGAAGACATGTTGTGGAGGGCGTCGCAACTGTGACGCACGGTCCTGGCTCGAGGAAGACATGTTGTGGAGGGCATCTATTGTCTACCCCCAATGTCTATCAATGACCTCGGTGTATGTCTGGATGGCACCGGCAAGGTCACAGATGCTGTCATTGATAGCAGTGTTATGTGCCCTCTGCGCCCTAAGTCTCTGCCTGGTGTACCGTTCCATACGTGCCTGAGCCTGCATTACAGCCCGGAACATAGTGGTCGTCGTAAGACCTGTGAGGGCATGCCTGCCAGGGGCAATACGTCCAGTGGTGCTCCCTCGAGAACCCCAGGACCTCCACCTATGTGTTACCATTCCGGGTCTATAGCTATGTCTGCTGTGAGAGGATGCACGTGCCATGGGTACCACACTCTCCTGGTCAATGCCAACTGTATGCTGTCCCTCCCCTGTGGCCATTGGTGATGAGGGATGTAATGGCAATATGAGTGTGCGCATAGATGGAGTTGAACGCTGTGTACTGTCGATTGGTGGACCAACGATAGACCCTGTCAAATCTCCCTGTGCCAAAATACATGTGTCATCATCACCGCTATCCGTGGCAGTGGCTTCAGGTCGCCTACTGCTTTCGCCAAGCCCTACCTCAGCACCTGTGAGAGGAAGACAGGAAACACATGTTACGGCCTGCACATGCACACATGCACACATGCACACATGAACACATGAACACAGGCTCACAGGCACACAGGCACACAGGAACACAGGAACACATGCACACAGGAACACAGGAACACATGCACACTCCTCACTACAGCAGATACACACACAACAGAAATCCAAATCATACTCAATACTGGTTGAAGGTGGGTGACAGAATCACAAGGCAAACAGTCACACACACATGTCAGCATGCAGAATAAGTGTTGATCAAGTCCATGCAGTGTGAGTGTAGACAGCCATAGTTAATGATAGTGTACATCGCTGTGGTGCATGTGTGTACATGTTCAGTGATTGCCTACACCCTGGAACACAATGTGTACAAGGATGACATTTCTGTGCAAGTATTATAAGCTCTGCAATGTCCTGTGCACCATCACACACAGGTATACAAACCATGGCTGCATGTGTTATCTGTGTGTCACATGGATTTCCATGTCTGATTGCAGTGTCTGTGTCTGTAGCAGATAATTTTGGATACAGGTGTAGCACATGCATGCTATGTAGACACACAGGATGAGTGGTGCATGTATACGTGATGGGATACCAACCCTGGACATGGCCATTGTAACAGTACGGGGTGTAGTACCATTAGCCATCATCATCATGCATCATGTTGTCACTCAAGGCCACTAAAGTGGGCTAGACCACCGCCTAGCATGCTGTATCTGAACCGCAGTGCCGTGGCTAAGTTCACAATTACACAGCCACATTGCACAAGGGTGTGTGAGGTGTCCAGTAGGGAGCACTGCCTAACATGACTGTGTTATGTGTTGAGGAGTGTTGCATAGCCCCATGCTAGGCCCCTACCCCTCAGGTATATTATATGTGGTGTGTGGATGACATGTGGGATACTGAAGTGTGACCTGACAGCGGGTGTCTGGTTACACTATGTGTAGCATGTTGAGGTGTACTGCGTATGACAAACTTGTTATGTTGTGTACATGTGTGTCAACTATGCCTATCCAATGTGCAGTACAGTGTTGCCACATTTGTGTCTGATGCTCTGTGCATTGCATGTGATTGAGGCAGCTACTGACATTACTGAGATGTTTCACGTCTCACAGCAAACATGCACAGCATGCATTATGCGTAGGTGTGTTATGTGTACATGGCCTACACCTCACCTATGACATGCAAAGTTCAATACCAAGTTTAAGGTGTTAACACACTCACCAGCATGTAATGTCTGCCCTGCTGTCACACCAGAGGGACCTGCAAGAATATGACACAGTTTGTCAGTGGCCACAACTGTGGCATTGCTACTGTGAGTGTGCTAAACTACAGTAGAACAACAGGCATAGGTGTACAGATATTATTCAAATTATCAGTACTGCACACAATAGGCAGCACAACTGCTAAACAGAGTACACATCGCACACATGCATAATCTAACAATGCAGGTAACAGTAGTCTACAGCTAGGGCATGTTACCTGCACGCTCCATGTCACCATGCTGGGTGGCTCCGGCCTCCATGATGACACATGTGTGATGTTGTTGTTGCTGTAGGCCAGGAGCCACCACACTTAGCAGCAGTTCCTCCACTCTGGTGAGGGGGGGATGTATGGCCATCCCACCACCTGTGGCAAGCTGTTGTCTGTGGATATCAGACGCATGCCGCCGGACATGTCTAATTAAATCACTGCAGTGATGGCGTACCTGCTCATATGTCCAGTTATGCATGCCTATGTCATTTACCCGACAAACAAGTTCTTGCCACAGTGCAGTACGCTCCTGCTGGTGCTCGCTGGCCCTGGAAAACAGCAGGGTATAGTGCTGAACCAGGCTGTTGTGGATTTCCTGTTCCTCTGCAGCTGTATAGCAGGGATTCCTCTGATGAGCCATAATCCTGGAAGACAAGTAAACGATATGTGTGAGCAAGTCATATGGCACATTTAACATTATACAGTACAGATATCAGTTAACTGCCATATATAGCATCTGTTTGTCTGTCAGAGGACACACACATTCAATACCACATATCAGTGCTCAGCCCACAACTGGCTGACAGTGCCTGCTACACTCCATCTGACACACCAGTATACACCAGTACTCGGCTCACTGTTTGGGATCCAATGCACAGCCTTGCCAGGGGGTACATATCAAGCTAATGCATGCAGAAATATGTCATCCATTGCAATGAATGTGAAGTACAGTTACAGTATAACCAGTAACCCACCCTAGTTGTTGATGCCATACCCCTACCTAACATATATGCACAGTTGTTAATATAGCTGGCATACTGCTGCAACAGAGTATACATGTTGATAGGTACACACGCAAACCCTGCATCACAGATGTGATTGCGGACATGGTACAGGCATCATTACACGCACATCAGACATTCATACAACACACAAATGTATGCTGACACAGATGAGCATTTGCTATGTACCTTACAGTACTGTGTGCCCCTACTTACAGATACCTATGCCTGAGGAATGTAATCTGTGCAGACTACAGGAAACACACAAGACAGTGTTACCAGGGAATGTGAACATACACCATACTGTGCTGTTTAGGCCTACAGCTTCAGGTGGTACAACAGTTCAAATATCAGCTGGATTCACCAGCAGTACCACTTACTGAGCATACATGTATTGCTTCAGCCTATGATGGGACACCACAGTCGTACACAAGGAACTATGTCACAACATATACCATCCTACTATGTCTGCATCCCAATAACTGACACATCTTTGTCTGGCCTCACACTTAGGACACAAACGACCATGACAGAAACAACCTGACACTTAGCTATTACACCATCACAGACCTTGCACACATTAATTGTCACACTCATTCCACCTCACATAGCAGGTATTGCACTGTGTACATGTCTGTGTGCATTGTGTAATAAGTAGGTAATACGCTATTGTCCCTGGGGCCTACAGCAGCCTAGCTATATGCTACCCTGGCCTTTGACACACGTAATTAGATTTCACTTCCTCCTGTCAACTGGATACACAGAGGTGATTCCCAGGGCGTGTTACCTATCCCCCAGACAATCATCAGGGGTATGTCTGACATCTGCTACTGAGGAGCCTTGTTTGTTCATGCTAGGTGGTTTACTCCAGAGTATGGCATATTTGCCAGTAGGAGCCTATCCCTCCAGCATGTGCTGTTTAATGAGGTTTCAGGGATTAGGGACCTAGGCCGTGTATCCCGGTGGGATTGTGAGGTGTTGACATGGTGGTTGTCTGACTGCTATGGGTGTAGCATACCTCTGTACCACAGCATTTAACCACCACATGACATATACCTGCACTGCTTGCTGTTTTCAATGCCACACACTACAACCTACATAGATATGTGCACATAGCAACCTTCAAATACATATATATGTCCAGCCTTCACTAACAGTTGCAGTATGTCCCTTGCCCTATGCACATCTGCATATACATATAGATACGGACTGCTACCACATAAGGAGTGTTCACAGAATGTAGAGTACCCTTCAGACTCATCATTTGGATGCCAGCAAATACATCTGTGTTACATACCTTACCTTTGTATTTCTCACCTCAGTCTGTTGTACCTGTTGATGTTTTTTTTTTTATTTGTTTAGGTTGGTGTCTTCCATTGCCTCTGTTTTTTTTTTTGTTTTGGTTGGTTGGTGTCTCCAACCATCTCTGTTTTTTTTTTTTGTTTTGGGTTGGTCTCCAACTGCCTCTGTTTGTTTGATTGTTTGTTTGTCTGTCTGTCTGTCTCTTTCTCTCTCGCTCACTCTCTCTCTCTCCGGTTGCTGCAATGATATTATTGCAAGTGTGGACAGCAAGTACAGGCTGCTTTTGTAGGTATCTGCACATGTGCATGTGATGGCCTCTGCACCAATTGATGCCCACCATTTAGTAATTGCATTCAGCCTCCTGTGTGGTAATTGCAGTTCTCACTGTGATTTCAGGACACTGCTATAAAATGATAGGTCAGGTAGGTGTAGGCCTTTCAGTTTTGCAAGGTGGGGACCATGCTTGTTTGCTGTGGACACTGTTGTGTCAGTCAGAAGGTTGGTATATGTCTCATATCTGAAGCTGGGTTGTAGCCAGTGAAATGCATGTTGTACTGAAACCTGACTGTTGCTTCTTCCAGTACACTCTTCTCAGTGTGTAAGTTTACTCACACCTCCTAATGCTAACACTGGATACATGGGAGTATGTACTTTCTTTTGGAATTAGGGAATTAACTGGCATACAACAGTAGTTATTGCAATGTATTCCTATGGCTTTCCTATTTTCCCTTTACATTTACTCCTTGTAATGCATGTTATATTTCTTTATTGCAATGTATTCCTATGACTTTCCTATTTTTCCTTTACATTCACTCCTTGTAATGCATGTCATATTCCTTTATTGCAATGTACTCCTATGGCTTTCCTATTTTCCCTTTACATGCACTCCTTGTAATGCATGTTATATTTCTTTCAGTACAAAGCTATTGTATATTGGCTGTGGCTTAATGGTACATCATGCAGACTAGTGAGCCCAAGGTGTGGGGTTTGAGACTGATAAGGGTGTTTTATTTTGCTGCTGAGCAATACAAGGGCCTGGTCATATAGAGTGACTAAGGCACTTTTAAGTAGTTATAAGCTAGTTGGCGTGTGTTTGCACGACGCTTAGCGATGCTAAGCACGCTTAGCTTAGCTTATTGTATTTTAGCAATACTAAGCTAAGCTTATCTTAGCTTATTTTATGTTACTAATAGTAAGCTCAGCTTGGCGTAGCTTATCATATCTTAGCAATGCTAAGATAGGTGCACACATGCACACACTGGTGCAAACCCGCTGACTACTGTTTACAAGTGCTCACTCCCGCTAACCCCCGCGCTCATGTCTTTGACAGAAAAGTAAATGGGGAGATAGGAATGTGGTGATATAGGGTGCTCAAAGAGGGGAAGATAGTAGGGAAACTAGCATGGGATGTACACGATGGGTGTGGAGAAGGTCCATAGCTGCCCATTTTTTTACCAGTGACAGCTGTGCATATGCAATACATTAGGTGGGATATTTGAAACCTTCCACCCCTGAGAGAGTGGTGAGGACATCCAAGTATGTTGTACTACCAATTATGAATATCAGGCACATGCACTGTTTGTGAACTGCTATACTGTCATTAGTATGTTACTCACATCTGAACAGTTTGTGGTTTGTGTTGGCATTAGCACAGTCTGCTCAGGATGACTGGACATATTTCTGTACTGTGTATGCCTACCTACACCCTTGGTTGTGCCTGACTACACGGGTATATAGTACCTTTGGATAGGGGTGCAGAACTGCAGTGTGCATTATTTATTATCATGTGATGTTTATCTTACTGAGCATGCAGAGTTGCTGTGTATCTGTAAGTCTATGAAGGCTTGTAGTCTGTCTGAGTAGCTCCCACCTGTGGACATATCCAGATGGTAGACAGAGGTCAGCCTAGTATTCTTTGACTCTGCACCACAGCAGTCTTTTCAGCACCTGAACAATGGCATTGTCACAGGTGGTTGCTAGCAGTACATGGCTACATACTTTGCTATTTCTGTGTTGTACTTCTACATAAGGGCATGCTTGTGGGATTCATTCTACAGCTATTTGCAGAGTGTGTAACAGCAGACAAGCTGATATGCCTGTGTGTTTCTGACTCTTCCAGGCCTCAGATACTCTCATGTATATATTTGAACAGTCTCAGGGAAAGGTACATATAACTGGGATACACCTGTCATATAGTTCAGACATTTTGCAGTTCAGACTTTGGGTGATTCAGAGCATTTCTATTACTACACCTTTTCTGATATGCAAGCAGTGTCTACTCTCACTTATTGACATTTGTTATTAAGTGAGATTCAACACCTTTCTGCCTACTGTTAGTACACTTCACAGGGAGTCAGAGGGGCACAGCTAACATTTGTTTACAAATCAGGGTCATCACTGTAGAGCAGTCACTGTTGGGAGGTCTGGCCTGTGACTTATGCAAATATGCCAGTGTTTATCCTGCCCTGATACTGTGTGGCGTGTGTAAGCTGCTACTGTAACCTTATTCCGTACTAGCATGGCTGATTCTCTTTTCACAGTCATGTCATGCAATTCAACAACACCTGCTGGTTAAGGCCCACAGAACAAGATTTGTGTTATGCCATTCCTATTTTCCCTTTACATTCACTCATGGTAATGCATGATAAATTGCTTTCAGCACTTTGCTTTTGTATATCTGCTGTGGTGTAGTGGTACTTCATGCAGACTAGGGAGTCCAAGGTCCCGGGTTTGTGACTAACAAGGGTATTTTTATTTTGCTGCTGAGCAATGCAAGGGCCTTGTCATACAGAGTGACTAAGGCACTTTTAAGCAGTTGTAAGCAGGTTTGTGCGGGTTTGCACGACGCTTAGCAATCCTTAGCTAAGCGCATACAAGCTCACACCCACGCACCCCCGCTAACTACTGCTTAAAAGTGCTTACTCCCGCTAACCCCCGCGCTAATTTCTTTTAAAGAAAAGAAAATGGGGAGATAGGAAAGTGGTGAAAAAGGGGGCACAGAGAGGGACAGACAGTAAGAAAACAAGCTCGGGATGTGCAGGAAGGGTGTAGGGAAGGCCCATAGCTGCCCATTTCTTTAACAGCAACAGCTGTGGATATGTTGAAAATTTGGAGTGAGTTTTGAGACCTTCCACCCCTGAGAGAGGGGTGAGGACAACATAGTTTGTTGCACTGCCAATTAGAATTATCGGTGTACATGTCCTATAGATGTGTGCAAAATGGGAAGCTATGTATGGGGCATAATGTTTTCTCGGGTACAGATTGCCCTTTTTTTTTTTTTTTTTTTCAGGTGAGAGTGGTAAGTGAGGTAAGGGAAGTAGGTATATTTGGGGAGGTAGGTTGGGGAGGTAAACAGACAAGAAAAACAAGATGCATACAGGGGCAGAATTTGACACATGGGGTGGGTGAACACAATTGACGGGGAAGGTTGTTTGGAAATCGCAAGCCCATGAGCCCACAAATGGTAACAGTGGAACTGAGATCCCCACCCATGGGCAGTCGCCACTAAACCTTCAAAGCCCCGGGGGTGGCTGTGCTGGGGGCTGAGTAGGACAACGGTGAGATGCGCCACTCTCTCCTTAAGCTGGCGTAGGGGATCAGCGACTGAATGCTGGATCTCCCTACACACCACAACCCGGACCCTTCGAAGGGTGATGGGTGGCCCTTCTCCACCCACGCTTGCATGGGGGGGGTGAGCCCCATCCCCTGCAGTGCTTCCACCTGAAGGTGGCACAGGACCAATAGAGTAGGAGAGTCTGGGCTGGGCACCAGAGCCACTGGTGCCAGGTGCACTCGCCAACTGAGGAGGGACAGGTGTGTCCGCTGGGACCGGCCTTCCCATACATTCTGTGATTAGGTGTGTTTCATTACAACATAAACAACAGCATTCCAGATTAGTTGTAACAGCATGCAGTAATATTCCCATTAACCCAACACACCACAGTTCCAACAGTTGAACAGCAAACATAACACATGCATATATTGAACAACAGTGGTTATTCCAACTGCATGCAGGGATGATTGGTACTAACAGGCCACCATGAATGTGGTGTTTGAACAGGGCACATGCATCAACATGAGTGCAAATATTTATAGAACAATTGGACATATATCCCAACAAATATTTAAGATTACACATACCCACTGAGGTGTGGAATTGCATGGTTTATGCACAGACAGTAGGGTGTAGAAAAAACCTCCATTAACATCTTATAAACACTTTTACTCTACACTACATTCCTAGTGACTGCAGGTGTATATTCTCTACATGTATTATTACACTTGCCACCATGCATTAGGTTGTGTAGTGGGTTTGGCTAGTTCAATCTATACTTGACCTATATTTCACATACTAACTGTCCAGGATGCAGATGTTACTGCTACATATTTCATGGTTGCATTTATATTTCTTTATCTACATATCTGGATGTTTTCACATGACATTTTCACTTCTAGTTGTACATTACCCTGCATTTATTGAAGCACACTTACATTTCTGGGGAACATATTAGCATGCTACTCGTGTGCCAGATTTACTTATGCATGCCAGCCAGTAATTGACTGTTGAGGACTGTATATTTACCTCACAGCTACTAGCACTTCTATCACCCACTTTAGATGGGACTGCAGAACTCTGGGTTGCCAGCACTTTCTAACACATTATTATTTGTATAATGCAAGGGTACAACAACATTTCATACTAAGTGAAACAGACACACTCTGGGTTTTAGGCCTTTATTAATGACATTACACACTTTTCCACAGGCTCACTCCTTTATTTGATTTAATGGTATATATGGCAGACATGTTCATGACATATTATACCTTTATTAATATGTTAGCACACTCTTTTTTCAGGCTCACTCACATATTCTTTTATATGACAGTGCCTGCAGAGATATTATTCCAGACATTTGTTACCTTTCTGAATGGGTTACTACACTCTTTTTCTGACTCTCTAACGTTTTTATCTGACAGTACATGCAGAGGACTTATTCAGTCCATTTTATGGCTGTATTATTGGACTACAACACTTTCTTTCATGCTCTCTCCCATATTTTATATAACAACACATGCAGAATAATCACTAACCTGCCTGGCGGTGCAGCCTTAGCAGCCTATCAGCATAGGCTTGCTGATTCGTAACACAGTCACCTGCAGCTGTAAAGTAAATGAAGGGATATTGAGACATTCCTATCCATTATACATACTCCATTTTAAATTCTTACATACTGCATTCCATGGCTACATACTCAGTACTGGGACATCCCGCATCCCACGGACCTCCTGTATCCACTGGTTCAGGCGGTCTTCCTTTCATCTCTTCAGGTCTGCATGGTGGTGACAGACCTGCTCACCAGTGCGAGGAACACCTGTGGCACTGGTGAGGTCACGAGCTAACTGGTTCCAAGCCTCTGCCTTGTAGTCCATCCCTTGGAACTGGCCCTGCTGGAATCTTGCATTGTGACAGTGGACTAGAAGCCAAACCATGTATTTGGACTCCTCGATGCCCCATCTCTGCACTCAGACGTGCACTCCCTCTCCAACACCAGACATTCTGACCGCAGATGTGAGCTACAATCAGTTATGGTGTGTATTCCTGCCTGTGGGTCTTAAATATGCCGCATTTCCCGCACTTTTTTGTGATTGGCCATTTTGTAAAATTCTCGGCTGACTGCAGACCTGCTTAGTAATGGTTAAACTGCCATTCCTAAGTTTATGAATGTTAATAGTGGCTGTTTCCCCTCTGTTGTCATGGCTTAGTAGTTCTTTACTTTGATTATGATGCAAAGGGTCCTGGGTTCAAACATTGTCATTTTTTTATTTTAATACTGTCTAGACAGGCTAGGGGGTGTGGCTGTGTTTAAGCAACTTAGCTCTACGTTGCTCCCCTGTGCCCTACAGCACCCTGGTTGGTGTGGCGCGCACATCCACGCAAACACATTGCACTGGGTAAAGTGCTTTTAAACTTTGGGCAACTCTATTGCGCTGGGTAAAGCGCTATTACACTATGGGCAACTCTGTTTAGCTGGGTGAAGTGCTATTAAACTATGGGCAACTCTGTTTAGCTGGGTAAAGTGCTATTAAACTATGGGCACCACTGTTTAGCTGGGCAAAGCGCTATTGAACTATGGGCACCTGTGTTTAGCTGTGTAAAACGTTGCTTAACAGCAGACTATTATATATCTGGGTCCTTTAAAAATATATATTTTGTTCACTGATACATTGGCCATGTCACTGCTTTTACTAAAATTTAATCATATATGTCTGGTATTATTTCAAATACTGATTTAAAACATAAATAAGAAGGGAGTGATAGGACTCAAACCGTGAATGCCTTCTCTTTGTACATACGCTTTACCATTACACTATTGCAATCTGGATTAAGTTGCATAAGTAGTTCTTATATGCTCTTCAATGTCAGAATTGCTAACTGTGGTTAAGCAATGGGCACACCCGTGCAAACAAATGCAAATATGGGCAGCTAAATCGAGGATTAAAAAAAAATTTAATATTTTACATTCTATAACTCTGATGGGGGTTTACATTGTCAGGGAATGTGGTGCTGAGTGCAAATACATTTGAGCTGACTCGCTCTTGTCTGTTGACATTATGCTTTTTAAAACCTTGCAGGGGCATGGACTTTTAGACTGCTTGGCAGTCGGACATGCCCCCTGCTTGCCTACTCAGTTCGTGTAAGAGTTATGGCTGAATCAGAGTGCCCTCATGAATATTCATGGCACGCTGACGACATCCCATTTAACTGCAGCCTCCGAGTAAGACATATTAAGTCTTACACGGAGGTTTCGTGAATCCAGCCCATAGAGTTAAGATGCCTCCAATCTGTCTTGATGGCAAATCATATGACTAAGTCTAAGAGATGATAACCCCATGCTTTTCAGGTGTCCTTCAAAACTCTCCAAAAGGTACTTCTGAAGTGAATGGATAGGAGCTTGAGGCATATATATTCAAGCTATTCCTCACAAGCCTGAGGAAATCTCGGACCACTTGAAGAGAGAGGCAGGAATACTTAAGAAGTTTGGGATACACCTCCAAGATTAAATGCGAGACTGCAACTACTGCCATAGGTTTGTGCTTGAGTCCTCATTAACCATGGGCATGTTGTCTTCCTGCAGAGACCAAGGGCCAGTGAGACAACAGACTTAACTTGAGATCAAGGATCTGTGAGATAATTGACTTACCTTGAGGAGAGTTAGACCTTAACCTACTCTTCAAGTATTTGTCAACTTATGTCTCAGGCAATGAGGAGGACCCTCCCCTCTGGTCAATATGCAAAGGGTTCTTGAAGGTCACTATGGTTTTACACATGAAGTGTGCCAGTAATTTCTTATTTCCTCATTTACAGGTTGGTATTTTGAATCTCTGGCCCTCTCAGCACTTGTTAGTGTTATGCTCTTCATGTTGGTATCAGATTCAATGCCAGTACAGGTTCTTACTAATATTCTGACAGCCACATGCACAGTTATTGGTTAGCTGAGGTTTAGGTATGTGAACACAGGATTTTGTTTGCAACAGCAAGGAGTGAGAGCTAGACTGCACTATCATTGAAAATTAAGTGCTCACCTCTGAGGATGTGCATGTTATAGAACTGTGCCTTACTTTATACTGTGCATTAAGTATGCAGATGCCCCAGATAATGGTATTTTATAGAAAAAAGGACCAAATTATGATTAGTGGTGAAGATCTGTTAAACCAAGAACCCTTAATGAAAGGTTTTCAATGCAAGATCATTTTGCTCGCTGGCCACAAGATATAGTTATTATTTAATGACACCTGTGTTATGCTGCTGATTTATGTAGTGTATCGTGTCAGCTTAAAACATTGAATTCTGTTTTCCAATTTCTGAACTATTGCTCCATATCATTTACTTTGCAATTATCCTTATCTTACAAGACTAACATCACTTGTATGGATGCTGCAGAAGTCAGTCATGATTAAATGTACAACCATGCCTCTCAATCTGTCAGCACTAAGAGTCATGTTGCGGGTATTTTAAATCATAGCAGAGGGTCAAAAAGAGGATCATGTCTTTATATTTCATAATAGAAGGTTTTCAGACACTGGATGGGCTATTGTAAAATACTACTAAATATTTGTATAGGCTTTATTCTATTAATTAATACTGTATGAACCTTTATGAATAAAGTCACAAAATCTTGGAGGTGCTAAGGCCAAATCTCGGAGCAGAAATCTCTACATAATGTATAAATCATTACAGTTGAGATATATAACTCTGGAAGATACGCAGAATTCATGTACTGTACTGTGAAGTGCTATGCAGGGAGGCTAACAAGTATAAACGGAAAACTATGTAACAAGTGTTTTTTAGTTAAAATAATCAGACATTCAGTCATACAGGTAGCAGAATATAATGAAAGCATATTGCATATGGTAACATTTTTATCTGCAAATTGCAAGGCAATTCTTTTTAGACAATGTATTATCAAGCACTGCATAGTTTTAACTGAACGAAAGAATGTGCATATTGTCTTGTGTGGAGCCATCATGGAGTGAGTGGCACACATTTAAGTGAACATAAACATTCCAAGATAACATTTTTGTTTTTGATAGCTGCTGTCATAGTTGTAAAAAGAATGAGCCTTTTTATCAAGGTCATCTAGAGTAGGAGCCATACATACACAAAGAATTTTACCTTGTGTAACATAAAACTGAATTAATTCCAAGCAAAATTAAACAAATATTGAAATGCCAGCATATGTGCAAAACTGTAACATTCCGCTCAGATTAAGTGCTCTCTTAGGCAAAAGGTTAGGATCAGTATGTAAATTTAGAAGCTATAGAATGACAAGTATCTCTACTTTAAACTCATATGTGAAGTTTTTTCTCTCTCTCTCTTTCATTAGCCCTTGTGTTAAGAGAAGTCAACTTCAATGTGCTACTTTGGAAAAGTGGAAGTAACAAACTCACTACCAAATATTACAAGGGAACAATGGAGTAAATTAATGTTTTTTTTTTCAATCCATCTGTTTAAATAGCAAAGGAATAAATTGCAACACACAATTTACTTTTTGTCATTTAAACAATGTATTTTTAAATGGAAAGACTAGTTCATTTGATAGCTGAGCAAATAAATTACAAAATAGAAGCAGCAGTAGAGATTGTTTGTTGAACATTCATCCAACCACCTTCCTACCCAGTGACTCACATCCATTCTGAATATTCCTTCTTCTCCACCCCCACCCCCCAATTTATTCCATTGCTGCTGGACAGATGATAATCCTGATACATTAAAGAGAATGCTCATGAAACTGTCCATCCCCAATCCTCCCCTGAAGCTCCATCAGTCACCCTAGCCACTAAGTACACTCAAGTCGACTGGGCCATAGTCAGGGCTTTAGCATTCTATGCCACTGAAACAGCAACAAGAGAAATTATTAAAATATATAGCTTTTTTTCTTAACAGCTGCTAGAAGACTTTGAGGCATGAACAAGTAGCTGTAAGAAACAGAGAGGAAGCAAACACAGAGGATAACCACTGTGGTGTTTTTATCTGTAGGCTAGACAAAGATGGTCAAATGTACCTATTACCTTCCAATAATTATGTGATATGAAAAATTACCAGGGTAAGTATGTAAACTTATAAAATGAGATTTCTTCCGTAAAGCGCTGTGTTATTTATGTATGCATGTATTTATTTATATGTTTGTTTATTTTTTAATGTCTTAGTTATTTGTTTTTTTAGAAAACATATTTGAACAAGTGTTCTTGAAATGTTCTACGTACCGCCAGGAATTAAAGGAAAAAACACTTTGTTGAATAGTATATTATTATCATTCTAGCAATAACTTATACCCCATTGGCTGGCACTGACAAATACACAAAGCTATATACTTTGGATGCTGCTTATTTAAACAAAGTATGTTATTTTTACATGTCTGTATATCATTTAGACACAGACATTTGACAATATTTGTTTATGTGATGTTATATTACAAACTGAGAAAGAAATGAAATGTAAAACTTCCCTTTAAAATGAAGGAAATAAAGTAGGGAAAAGCAGATCTTCATTTTTATCTTACAAGGACTATCTAGGGCCAGCTGTTATTTCCTGTTTTCTACCGAGTGGAAATAAATTGTAACTTTTTTGTTGACCAGTACCCTGTTTGTTTCCCTGTGTCACTAAAGTCTCAAGTCTCTTCTATGCATTCTTGAACTCAGTTTTGCAAGTTCTTGAAATGCATTTCATGCATCAGCAACTTTTAAATGAATGTATATATATATATATATATATATATATATATAATATATATATATATATATATATATATGTATATATATATATATATATATTATATATATATATATATATATATATTTGTCATGTATATGATGGAATGTTCTTGGTGCTGTAGCAAAAATACAGTTTCAAGAAATTCAAGCATACAGTACACTGAACACCTTCAATATTGAACACACAATACACTAAAGAAGGAAAATTATTTTCCTTCCCGTGTGCAGATTCTAAAGTTTGTTACCAGACACAACATATTATAGATGTATTTACAAAATTTTAAGCAAAACAGCTTTGTTTGGCTACACTAAGGGAATGATAAAAAGTTATATTAACATTCAGGCACATTCAGATACTGAATAAAAAAAACAAAAATATTGAAAAAGAACTATGTAAACTGGACCCACACAAAGCACCCAGGAGAAGCTCTAGTGATATTAATCTGAGGGCACACAAGAGTTGGGGTCTGGATGCAGAGATGATAATCAGCAAGCCAAGGAAGGTAATATTGCTGCAATTTAATTCATTCTCAAGAGTTGGTGAGTACCTTCATGAGGTGGACCCTGTTTTTACAAAATCTCAGCAAGATGACATTGATATACAGACTGTGTTTTATGTAGCATATATCATGGATGATAACTGGGTCCACAAGTCTCAGGATAAAAAAGTGCCCAGTCCAGGTATGTGCACCGGTGCCAGAACTGGAAAAAATGACAGTGTAGAATCCTCAAGACACAGAAACTTTTCTACAATGGGGTTAGTTGAGGATCGGGGGAGAAAGGCCACCCTGTTGTAGAAGGAAGTAGTAGTCCACAAAAAGCACAAAAATGACAGACCAAAAACGAGCCATAAAGGTGACAGAGTGGACTATTGAGGATAAGAAAGAAATTATGTATTATTACTATGATGCAAGAAGTTCAGAATTTCCAGATAGAAGTTATTCAAAATGATTAAGAGGGAAATTAGAAGAAAGAAAATTACTTTCAGAAGAAAAACTGTCAAAAAACCTTCAAATACAAATTTGTGTTCGTTAATACAACAGAGTCAAGAAAAACATTATACAGAGCAAGAAACATTGGGATATTTGGCAGAAGAAGTGACTGAGGAAGTGTGAAAATCTAAATATCAAAACCAAGAGATTGTTTGAAAGGTATAAAAAGGAGACATGGACATGGGAAAGAGAGAAAGATATTTGATATGAAGTAATATCTATGTAAAACAGAAAGCCAAACTAATCAGTTAAAAAAAGCAGCTCCCAAGACATTTGAAAAGAAATACAGACAAATCACCCAGCTATTGAAAATTTCACAATGCAGATAGTAAGATCACAAAGGGGAAATGTAGAATAGGAGATTAGTAAAGACAAAATTAAACAAATAGAAGCTGAAGTTATGGAACACCTACAAAGTTAAGGATTTAGTGTAGGAATGGAGAAGTTAAAGAAATAGAAACTGAGGTTATAAATTACCTGCAAAGTAAAACATTTAGTGAAGAAAAATCCACCTCTAGTAATGTCACAGATAAAACAGTGAGTGCTTCTTCAGGAAAAATAGGTGGAACTAGAAGCATTTGATCAGTTGCCACATGAAGATACTCTGGATCCTTCAGTAGAAAACTGGTACAAAAGTTCAGTTAGAGTTGCACATCAAGGGAAGGAGCAGGAAATGGTGGTAATCCAGACACAGCCAATGTTGTGGAGTGATAGGCAGTGAGTTCCCATATGAAAGAGCAAAGGATGATGCAGGATGCTGCTGAAGAGAATATGTCACAGGAAGATGTTTTAAAACTTTCTGTAGAATGCCTGCAGGAAATGGAGAGCAAGGTATGTGCCCTCAGTTTAGAAGAAATCATCTAAAGAAAGAGTTGCTTGATTTAATAGAGATGGATAGCTATACTAAGATCAATGAAAGAAATAGATTACAGAATGTCAATAAGACCCAAAATGTTAGCAGTCTGATAAAACAAAATGCACACAGTAATCAAGACTATTAACAGAAATTCATGTGACATAACAGAAGTAAATAGGATACATTACTGTAGAGCTGAATTAATAATAGATAGTCTTACCACAAAAATGTAGGGCAATAATGAAAAAAGGAAAGAAATCAAATGCCACAATGGAAGTATCAAATAGAGAAAACTATAAAGCAAACTATAAAGCAATTAAGACAAGAAGTGTAACTGTTGGGAAAGTATAGAAGAGGAATCAGATCAACACAATGCTTAGAAAAATGCACATGATAAAAGTAATGCACAGTATTAAAAAAGACCAGTATCCATTATACACCATTGCACATTTATTTTATTTATTTATTTTACATTTGTTGACCTGGCTAGTCTAACTGGATATATGTCCATTTTCAGTAGAAGCCCCGTGAGAAAAGCTTCACATAAAAAACAAGAACAAACAGAACATTATAACATCAGTTACAGTTCAATTGTCAGACAAAACAGGTGTTTACATGGTAACTTAGCAAACATGATAGATAAAAGTAAAACAAAATAGAAAATACCCATAGATTTTTTTTTTCAGAAGGATATGGGAAATTCCCAGATCAAAGTTATAATTGTGGCACAGGAGAAAGAATAGTTATAAACAAGATTGGGATAATTATTTAAGGGCTGTGATGTCATCTATAAGGCAGTGACATGTTCATACACAATACACAATAATAAACTAAAGATATCAGCACAGGAAAAACAAAATTAGAAGACATGCAGCTAAATATAAAAGAAAAGTACAAAATAGGCAATTCATTGGTAACCCCAAAAATGTTTTATTGAGAATTGGGCAAGAAAGCAAAAGGAATAGAAGCAATAACAACAAAGAAGAAATAGACACATTTTGGAGAAATATCTATGAAGATCGTTTGGAACTTAATGAAGATGCTGAATAGTTAGAAGTAGTCAAAGAACAGTAAGAAGGTCAAATGTACATGATATGAAATGGGATGAAGTAATGGCCAGAAAGATTGAAACAAAATTAAGGAAAGCTCCCAAATGGGGAAACCCCACACCCTGATACAGTACCTAACTTCTGACTAAAAGTATTAATACCTTTGCACAGAGATTTAGTCCTGAGAAAGTACTACTCATATGTGTACCTTGAACAGTCACCAGCCTGGTTAACAACAGAAAAAAACTGTTCCTTAAAATGAACCTGTAAGCTATCCTAAAAACTAGAGACCAATAATTTACCTCCCAACTATGTATAAACTATACATTGAAATTGATGCTGACAGAGTTTATAGTCATTTAGAAAAAAAAAACTCAATCATGGCAATAAAGAATGTCATATGGAATAAAGGATAATTTATTGTTAAATAAGGTCATAATGGAGAAATGTAAAAAAGGGAAAGACTCTAAGCATGGCACTGACAGATTACAAAAAAGCATTTGACAGCACGCTGCATTCATGGCTTACAGATGGATAAGATGCACCTAAAGTGAGCATGACACAGTGTCAAACCAGTTTGCAGTTAAGCCATGATAAACAAAAAATGATTGCATAGATAAAAATTAAAAGTGGGATATTCCAGTGAGACTCTTTTTCTTCATTGCTCTTGTTTCTTGCCTTTAGCCCAATAAGCTGTCTACTGAACATATTAGGTCACTGTTACAATTTGGCTCCCAGAAAACAACAAAGGATAAAAACTTCTCATCCTCTTTTTGAGGATGATTTAAAACTATATAGTTCATCAGATGAGGAGCTGATAGTACAATTGGAAGTAGTTAAAACTTTCTCAGATGATATAAGAATGTCATTGATCTCAATAAATATGTAAAAGTAACAAAGTGTAAAAACTGCAACACAAAGAAAGCAACAGTGTGGGGCAGGAATGTGCTATAAAGAAACTTGAGCAGAAGTAAGTGTATCAATTTTTGGGAAATGACGACGGATCAGCAATAAAATATGAACAAATGAGCACAAAACTCAGGAAGGAATATTTTAGAAGACTAAAATTAATACTAAAAACAGCCTTGGCATGTAGGAACAAAGTCTGAGCTATAAATCAATGTATTTGTCATGTTCTAACTTACAGTTTTGGGGTGACTGATTAGATCCAAATGGTATTGGATAAGTTGGAGAGGAAAACAATAAAAATTGCTTATCAAATGATATATAAAAATCATTGTATACCAAGATTGTATATTCCTCATTCTGAAGGAGGTATGGGCCTTACATGTATAGATCTGCAATTGTAGGACAGCATATATGTCTGCTGATCTCACCAGATGCTTCAATAACAATGAGCCACTCTGGATTAACTCTTGTTTCTGTGGTGTACACTGCTGAATTTTATTGATCTCACCAGATCCAAACACAGTGAAAGTTTTGAAACATGAAGAGTACAAGTCTAAGATGACTTCCCTGCTTAGTTTAACAGAAGCATATTGGTGTCAAGAACAGGAACAGATGAAAATCAGGCAGTAATTGACTGTGCCAGAACAAAAGGAAGAATATAAGAAGAAGGATCTGACGAGAAGGCAAGAACAAAGGAACAAAGTCTGAGCTATAAATCAATTTCTTTGTCCTATTCTAACTTACAGTTTTGGAGTGTCTGACTAGCCCCAAATGGGGAATGGCATAAATATAACTGCAACTACAGAAAAACTCCTGGAACAGCCTCATGTTGACCAGGATCTAATGCAGGAATGTTTAAGGAGAAGTAAATTTAAAACAAAAGGTGAAAGGTTAATACTGGCAGCCCAGGAGAGTGGACTATGTACACATTGGTTACCACGTGGGAGAAACAAACACAGCTTCTGTAAAACAGAACTGGAAGCAGTTGCACATCTTGTTGCTGGGTGTGATACACTAATGGTAGAGGGCCCGCATGATGAAAGACATAATAATGTGGGAAAATTGTTGCACTGGGAATTGTGTAAACATTACAATACTGAAGTAGTTGAGAAGCATTGCAAACATGACCACAAAGTATTATAGAGAATGATGAGGTTTATATCAAATGTGATCAGGCATTATCAATGGTTCAAAAATAGACGGAAGAAAACCAGATATAGTAGTCCATGAAAAGAAGACAAAAGAAGCATTAATCCCTGAAATTGCTTTACAGTGCCTTACGTTGAGAGAGACACAAAGTCATAAAATACCATTATTTGCAGGCAGAAATGAGAACAATGTGGGAGAAGGATACCCAGACAATTCCAATTGTAGTATGAGCAATGCAATGGGTCTCATAAAAACAATTTACAGTCATATTTAGATATGCTACAAATACATATAACTCCATATGAATTATAGAAGTAGTCAGCACTGGGCATGTTGTAGGTGCTGCAAAGAGCACTTTTGGCTAGCCTCAAGGACTGAAACAATACCAATTTCATGAACTTTAGTCATAATTTGTCTTAGGAAAGGAGTCTATTCCTGTCATGGTATTAGAAACCTAAAAGACTTGTAGAAATTAAAAAGATGACACTGTTATATCTGTCATTCACTAGGCTTTTTATATATGGTGAGATTCTTCAAGATTAGCGACATGCATTTCTTAAATGCTTCTTTTGGGGAAAGGGGAACAGGACAAACCCATAGTCATACAGACTCATAAGTTGACTTTCTTGTTATGAAAAATAATGGAAAAGGCATTAGTTGGCATTTATCTTCTGGATGCATTACTTATTCAAAAGCCTAACTGGGTAGTAACACCATGTTTTAATGAAAATGAAAGTTCAACAGTGTCAAAGGATGCCTTGTGTGTTATGTATGACTTAAAGAATGGCTGTAGCTTTGACTGGAGCACATTAAATGCTATATTGCAACACCTTGTTAATTACTTATAATCTGTTGTATAACTTTAACAAGACTGCTTATTGAAGCCACTATTCATATAGCCTTTCATTTTCTTACTTATTGCCTGCTAGCACACCTTTAACCACACGTGGCTGCGTTAGGAAGGGACCCTTACATCACTCCATCAGATTAACTACCTGGGAAACAGCGGTAGGCAGCCACGCTGGCTACCATTTTATAAATAAAGCCAGGGCTACCACCACTAGCAGTGGAAAAAGCCACCCCGAGGATATGCGAGCGGAACAAAAATGTGGACACTCTACAAAGTCAAGTATGGCAACAACTATCTAGAAATGGAACTAAAACTAATTCATTCTATTAACACATGTGGCTTTGACTCTTTCCTGTTAAAAATAGGTCATATGCAGCCACCAACAATGCATCGTGAAACCAGTGAATCAGGCAGAAGACATGCAACTGAGAACATAACCATCATCTGTTTAGCGCAGACACTGACCTTAATGTTTTGTATATCTGTTTCACACCAAAGCTACACAAACAGTTAAAACAAAAAACAGGAGCCGCCAAGCAGACAGAGAAGCTCCCAACTCAAAACAAATATCTCCTCTCCCTCAGCCAAGGCAATAAGCTACTCACATGAGGTGCATGACACCGCCCTGGAAACCACCCACTCTGCAGCCCCAGAAGCAAATGCCTCACCCTTCAACTGATACCCTTTACTCCCCCCCTCCCCCATACAGCCAACAAAAGTAGGGAGAGCTCTGCTCTTCCCAACATGCAGCCAACCCTAGGCAAGTGGAACAAAATACACCCATTCAATGCAGTTAACATCCACCTATTTGCCACCCTGCATGAATGAAATTGCCATCACTTTTGCAGAAAACAGCATGGATACCATAACAGGCATTACATCCATACCCAACTGAAGGACCTCATGGCAATAGGGGCTGAGGATGGCCAAAAGGAAAATCCAGCACATGTACACGTCATATCCCAAAGTCTGCACCTCATCCTTTTCCTTCAGTTCAGGGTATGATGAGGAATGGTATGCCATCCGCAAAGCATAACTCCATTTCCTTCTTGCCTACTGCAAGCATTTCCCTTTACTGTTCTTCTGTCTCTTATGTTTCTATGATCTCGATAATAATAGGTAAACGTTTCTCATCCTTCAATTTTCTATAAACTGCCTTTTCTTTATTGTACATACTTTGGTTTGCTGTTATTCATTTAAGATTTGCTTGTGTATGACGGTTTTATGTCTGACATGGTGACAAGCAATGATTTTCTATCAAGGTTGTTAGTTTGGGGGCTTCTTACACAGACTATGGCCATTAGTGGTTATTACTGTCAATTTTCTAGTATCAGTGCTCTCTTTTTTTCTCTCAGCACCGTTTATGTTTTCTGAAATGCTATATTACTAAGCTTTGCTTTTCTGCTTTTAATTTAAAAGAAGAAAACATATATAATCTCTCCCCCTTTTTCTAATACTTTTGTGTTCACTTAAAACATAACCTAATAATTGGAGTACCAGCACGTAGTTCATAATGCAAATGATGTAACCAATAGATTCTGTCAACTGTCAGAAATGAAAATACATTAGTACTATGCCTGATTATCACGTGTGTGGCAGCACATCAGGGAAAGAAGTGAATATGCACTAATAAAATAGCATTCCTCTATTTACAGCCCTGACTTCTATAGAAACCTATCACCTGCAATTTTTTATGTGATTAAAACAATAACATACTGAATTACTGGTGTATGCTCAAGAGACTAAAAACAGCAGATGATTATTGTTGTGATTTCTGACATGATAAAGTACTGACTTCATAAAATCTCTTATTATATTATATGTAACGTACACAGCTGATTTGACAGTACCTCAGCAACTGCATATTAAAAGGTGACTACATTTAGTTTCAACTTCACTTCCTGTTCTTGGGTAGAAACAATCATGGAATGTGAAATGAAAATTTAGGCCTTTCATAAGGATCTCTAGCAGTCTGTATTGTTATTGTCACTTCCAGATCATTAAGGAGTCTCTATGCACCTAGAATATGAGATATACCTTGAAAAAAAAGCTTTGTTCTTTTCAGCTAGGAAACTCTAAGCATGTTGTTAAGGTCAAATTATTTGCTGGATTTAGAAATATATTGCTGTAAGGGAAAGGGCTTTGTGAAAATCTCAAATGAGAATCAAATTGCCACAGTGGCTTTTTGATGGTCCAGTGACAGTGATGATGTCACATGTTACTGGAAGTCCTGAGTTCAAATCAAACAATTACATTTTCTGTTGTTATTTCATGAGTTGGATAGTTGCAAATGTTACATGAAATACTGTATTTAAAGTGAGAAAAAAAAATCAACTGTCTTCAAAACACTACAATTCATTACATTAGAATACCGAAATCAGAAATATTACATTACAGTACGTGAAACTAATCTAGATACATTCCTGCATTTAAAATGTTTTGACCTTCCTGGTCAGCACATGCAGTATATAAATGAAAAGTAACTAACTAAATAAATAAATAAAATAATTTACAGTCATTAACTGTATAGTAATGTATGCATTAGCAAACAGAAATCTGTCATCTCATTACATGAAGAATTTATACAATTTTCTCAGCTTTTATGACTCCAGTTTGAAGGAAATACAGTGAAATTCTTTATTTTTGCCAATATGCTGCCTATTTTGACAAACATCTTCGCAGTCATTTTTTCCCTCCATCCTTGGAGCTGTACAGAATTGCCTGCTTACACCATACAATAGTGTATTTTAAGCATATTTGAGTGTGCTTTGTTGTATGGTCAAAAGCTTTGAGTTGTTGTTTGTCTTTCGGCTTTTCCCGGTTAGGGGTCGCCACAGCGGAACTCCGGTCCACTACTGATTGGCAGTAGATTTTTACGAACACCGAGGTGCCAGCTCGACGTTCAACCTTCAACGAGGGCATGCCCATTTACGCATGTCTTTTGAATGCCCACCTAACTGCGGGGAGGACATACAGACTACACACAGAAGGCACTCCCCGCACTCCAGCCGAGAACTGAATGGGAGAACCTCTTGCTGTGGGGCAACAATGCTACCGCTGCACCACCGCGGAGACTGCCCTCAAATCTATAAGATGTACTACTGAAGAAACATTGAAATTAATTTTTTCACTGAACTATATTAATCTGATGACTTTAGGAAAACTCTTACCATTTTTACATACTAGCCATACAGTATCTTAAACTGTCTACTGGTTATCTAACAGCATGTCTCTTTTCAGACTCCTGTTTGTAGAGCAGGAGGTTGGATGTCATAAGAATCAGTTGCAACATGGCATCATAATGACTGAGATTTGTGCCCTCTGATTAGATATATTTCATTCATGCTATATTACCAGTGCTGACCTATGGTAATCATTTTGATAATGTTCAGGTAGTTCATCCCTGAAGCTAGAGGACATCGTCAGTTGTGTTTAATCTACATCAAGTTACATTTTAAAATTCCATAACTTTTCCTTAATGAATTTTGCATTGTTATATATTTACATTAAAGCAGCAGACCGCTGCTGCTATATATCTGGCATAGCACTAGAAATATAATAATATAGAAATAAATGTATGCGCAGTACTTTACTGCACAAGTAATAAAACAGGTTGGTAATGTACATTATTATTGATGGGGTTTATTTGTTTTATGCTTCTATTTGTTATACTTCTGATGGATTTACAGCCTTATGTACAGATGCTACACTTTGTATAATTTGCATACAACCACTGTCATGTCATATCTTGTTAATGTTTTAGAATTATATACATCAGGCACATAACAGAAAATCTTCTCATTCAGAAACAGAACCTGCCAATACATGGGGAACCATTACTTTTGCTCCATTCAGTTTTTTTTTTTTTTTTTTCGAAAATGTAGAGAACGTATGCAATTTGGGGCTTGTCGTCAATACAACAGATTTATAAAAACATATATACAAAACACATAACTTGGAAACCACACGATAGATAGTTCCCTTAATTAGCGGCTCTATGTTTAGGAAAACTGGAACCACGCTCACAAGTCTTAGAAAGGAGAATGACACAACAAGTATCTATCATGTCCTAAAATCAGGGAAACTATAAAAATGGGAACGAGACTGCAGATTATGGTAGTTCATAGGCAAGTACTACACAATCAAGCTTTCAAGCTTAAGCAAAAGTTCCTTTTCAAAGGTTCCAACCAGCCTCAAGGAGGGCAACACAAAATAATCCAAGGCAACTCTGCATGACATGTAAGTTTGTACCAGAGGTGACAGATAAATTGGGGTATTAATCTATCACACCAGAGTGTATTTTTATGTTTTTATGAAGGTTTAGCTCCTTTACTGGGTATTTGTGGTACCGTTAGCTGTGTGAAGGAATATGTGATCAAGCAGGTTTGGATCATTCATGGTTTGAAAAATGATCTTGGTAGGTCTTTCCTCTTTGATACATAAAGATATATGTTGTGACTTTCCAATGTCCTCTCACAGATTGAAAAAAAAAGCATATATTCAATAAGCTCCTACTCTCCCCTCAAATGGCACTGAAGTAAAACATAAAATTTAAGCTTTCATTCAGTGGGTAATACACTGCTCAATAGACAGAGAATTCAATGTCTGATGATTTGGTAAGAGATATCTGAATAACAAATTGCTTTGCATTTAGTGGGCTGCACCTCTCTTCCTTATAATGCCTGTCTTCCTCCTTCCATAGAAGTTTGGGTGCCAGACAAGGTATTTTTCTTCCTTGTAGTGTATTTTTTAGACTTAAATATTTCATACAGAATTACATTCAAAAAGACGTGAGGATGCCATTAATTAATGCAATTAATTTATTTAGAAAAGGTAAGAGTGTAGTGTTGAACCTTTCCTACACTTGAGTACATGACATGATCCTGACTCCTCCATAAATACTGGAATGTTCCTTATTTAATCCCTGCAAGCCCAATGGCTATTTGACTGCTGCTTCTGTCTCAGTATATATGTAAAAAACTTTAAAGTCTAGAATACAAGAGAACAATTAAAATATAGAACTGCTGCACACCATTACAGTAATGCAGATTATAATTTATAGACTGCTGCTGTACTCACCCAAAGTCTGCAGCATGAGGAATTTCTATATAAGAATTTAAAGTTAAAAATAATACAACAATATTAAGTGAATCTAACATTTCATAAATACAATAGATCTCCCCAGAATGATGTCAATTGCAGAGCTAATTACTGAAACCAATTACTTTTTTCAGTATTGTGGCATCATTCATAGTGATTGCAACATGGTGATTAAGACCACCTTCTTCCTAGATTCAGTCACATACAAATGCGAAGGGATGATATCTGCCTATTTTTAAGAACAAGAGCCGCATTTCTGCTCCGATTTTATTCATTTCTTTTCTGTAATTTTGCATGAACTGTTGCATATCTGCAAAGATAACATTTCTATACTATAAACTGTCAGCTTATACTGTCATGTTCATTAATTTGGGGAATTCAGAATTGTTCCCTTCAGCAGTGTCATCTAAAGAATGCTAAACAGTGATTCTTGTCTAAATTGTAGTGGAGGGACAGAAAGTAAGGACTTTCTAAAGAAAAAAGCAAGAAGCAAAACTCATTTTTATGAGGTATGGGATAGTGGGATAGTCACTTAAATTCCCAACCAATGAACTTTCTTTTTTAACATTCCATTTTTCACTATGAAGGCACTTTTGTATTAGAGTTAAAGGGAAACATTAATCGTATTTTTTCTAACCCAACACATACATTACTTTGCTGAACTGATGAGGTAAGCAATATTGTTAATTGCTGTTTTTATTTTGCAATGAATGATATGTAGTGCACATTTATTTATGTGCTTGCTTGATTGTTTCTTGATTGATTTACTGATTGCATTTATTTATTTAATTATTTTTGTGTCTTTATCAGATATTTCACATTCTTTTGGCTATATATTTTTCTACTATTGTTTGCATTATCAGTACACATTACTTTCAGAGGTCAGGGTTGTCATTCTAGAAAGGTTATGAATAATTTTATCACAACGTGGCTCAGGTGCAAATTGGCTTATTAATGTGAAACACAGTACAATACAGGATTATTTCATACTTGAATGTATTGTCAAACAACTGGAAAATCTGATTTGATTTAACAGATCTAGATCATGGTATGATAAGCGATAACTCTTAGTAAAAGCAGCATTCTTGGTCAGATCAAAGTGTGCAGATTTGTTGTGGCAGCTACAATTCTAAAATACCCACAGAGCAAGATTCTATGAGTTGGATTCATTGATATATAACAGGAAAATGCGGAAGAATTCCTTTCCATATTTCCCAACTACCACAGATTTATATTATGAATGGGATTCAGAGATGGTTAGCACATTGCACTGCACAAATTAGTGTGAGTAGTAAGAACATATAGGGTGTGAGTGATTATAAGATATAAATCATACTGTGGTACAGGGGTCAGAATAGAGTGCACAAGCGGAGTCACAGAATGCCAATACCTGCACACTATTTTAGTTATAGGGTCCTTCCAGAGACCTATAGGAACAACATTAAGGATATCACAGGTGTCAGCTTCTGAAATACTAAACTAGTTCCTTGATATTATGCAAAAATGTGAAGAACATATCTGGCTTTTCAGGAGAGCTGTGGAGAGGACCAGTGCCATGGTTCTTTAATGACATAACCCATTTCCCTAAGGCCTTTCAAGCCAGGATTGCAAATATGTTGCTATCAATGCTCCACCATGTCATGAAGGCCTGTGATACATCAGCAGGAAGAACTTTCACTCTCTCAACTGCCGTGTGGTCTGTAATTATCACAGCATTATTTATATATGAATAGGTTCACAGGAGGTTACTAGGCTATCGGCCCTAGACCCCTCACAAGCCTAGCCGTGTTAATCCTGAGTTGCATCAATTGTCTTTGGTTAGATGGATGTAATTTGCAAAGTGTGAATATGATAAACACTGACTACCTCTGTCCATGAGGGACATGGGTGCCACCCTCAGGGTGAATTTGTGGTCTCCCATACATTTGTCCAGGTTGTGCTTGAATAGGTTCAGTGAGGATCTCTACTTCATGTGAAATGGAAGTTTATTCCAGAGGAGCAGCAATCTCTGGGAGATATATCTGTCTCTCCAGCATGTTCTGTTAATGTCACAGGTTAGGTTAAGGTCCCTAGAGTGAGTAACTGTTGTTCCATTTGACTTGCAGATGTTCAGTATATCATTCAGGGCAGGGTCAGAGACTGCCCTGTAGGAAAGACACATGTCACTTCTCAGCAGCCTATACAATACAGAGTACAGTGACAGGGTTTTCAGCCTATTCATATAAGTCATGGTTTGGAGGCCCTGCATTGTTTTGGTGAGAAACCTCTGTGGTGTTTCCACCTGCTGCATGTGTCTGATGAGGTACATGCAGAAGAGAGCATTGTACTCTATTAATGGTCTGATGAGGGTCTAGTATAGTACAGTTATAACATCCTTAGAGCTGGATGCAATGCCCTTATTTATGAGATGCGCAAAGTAGAAGGCTTTCCTTACCATTGTGGAAACTTGGTTGGTTGAAGTTCAGATTGCCTTCTACCTGTGTTTCCAGATCTTGCACCACTGAGTTTGAACTTAGTGGAGTGCTGCCAATATTGTAATTAGCAGAGAAGTTTGTATTGCCAAAGGGGATAATAATGCAACTTTTTGCATTTAGTTTTAGACCATTGCTTTGGCACCAGTAATTTTTCTGTGTTAGCCCCTCCTGTAGTATGTTAACATCACTGGGGGACTCAGTGTTTGTTCCCAATTTGTAATCATTAGCGAACTTGGTAAGCCAAAGACCATCAGCTTTAGCTTGGACTTCCAAGAAATGGATTACAAACAGTAAATGGCCCAGCAAAGATGCTTGTGTTATGCCATTGGTGATGGGTCTACTGGCAGAGGTTAAGTCACCAACTTTGACAGTATGCATTCTGTCTGTGAACTAATTGGGTACCCATCTTGGGATGTAAGGGTTAATCCTCAGTTGGGAAAGTTACTCAATGATACCTGAGTGAGGGAGTTGTGTCAAAATCCTTGGCTAAGTCAAGAAAGGCATTATGCACTGTCTCACCTTCATCCAGGGCTTTGGTGATTTTCTCAGAGAAGTCTACTAGCTTTAATAAACATGATCTCCCTTTAACATAGACAAACTGGGTTGGCTCTAGAGTTTGATGGTCACTTATGTCCTTGTTGATAGGGTCCATGATGATTCTTTCCATGGCCTTGCAGATGAGGATAGTTATAATTATCGGTCTATAATTCGAGGGTTGGTTAACGGCCTCCCTATGTGCAAGGGGATTATTATTGCTGCTCTCCACTCTGCTGGAACAAAGCCAGTTCTCAGGCTATGGTTAAAGACAATGCCAAGTTGGTCCACTAGGTCCTGTTTTAGAATGCATAATAAATAATCTGGGATGTTATCTGGTTCCATTGAGGCCATGTTTTTGGCCTTGGAGACCACATGTATGACCTGATCTCTGGAGATACTAGGCAGAGGACTAGTTTCAGGTATACTTTGAGGTCTGACTGGTGGGGACAGAGTGGTAAAGTTTGCGTCAGATCTGTAAGCTAGCAGGTTGGCAATTTCCTCCAGTATAGAATGAGTAATATCATCTACTATGAGTTTGCCACATAGCTGGGTATTCTCTTTTAGATTTCAGACACAGCTAAAAAATGCCTTATGATTATCATTGGCTAGGGATGCTATTTTACTACTGTAATTAGCTTTAGAGGACTTTACAAGATTTCTGATTTGATTGCTCAAGCTGTAGAGGGAATTCTTCCTCTGCTGAGTCAGTTCCCTCTTATTCTTAGACATATTTTTTTCCTTTTGTTATATAATGTTTTTATACTTGAGGAGGGTGGCTTGATTTTATGGGAGGACCTGGTTTTGATCCGGTCAGGCACAGCCAAGTCTATACAGTTGCTTATGTGTTTATACAGGACATTTGTGTACACCTCTGCATAGGAGTCATTGTTGTCTGTGATTGATTTTATACCATTGCTTAGTAGGCTGTAGTTTGCTTTCGAAAAGTTTTTTAGTTTTTTTGTTTCTGTAGTGGTGACAGGTTCAATAGTTAATTCAAATGAGACTGATTTATGGTCCAACCTTACCAGGGAGGGCATCACACAGGGAGATGAAAGTAACAACCATGCTGGTAAGTACTATGTCTAGGATATTTGATCCCCTTGTCGGGGTGCAGACTATCTGTTCCAGAGCATCTGTATTGACAAAGTCAAGGAACATCTGGGAAAGCATGTTCATGCTCATGTATGTCACCCAGTCGATGGAAGAATAGTTGAAATCTCCCTTGACTAAGGTATTGGGCTGTATGATGAGGGACTCCAGTAAGTTCAGGTAGGCATCGTGCTTTTCTTGGTGCATGTTGGGGGACCCATAGCTAGGAATGATAGGGTAGGGTATTTTTTTCTATAGTTAATTGGATAGTTGTATTGGGTGACGTCTTGAGGTGTATTTGGCTGTATTGAAAATGGATACACCTTCACCTTTGGTTCTTTCAGATTCATTTTAGTTTCATAGTTTCATAGTATAATACTAGGCTATCTGCCCTAGGGCATTTATAAGCCTAGCCATAGTGTACATGGCTTTCGCCACCCCATGTAATGATACAAAAGTGTACAAAATAAATTTAGTTTACTGTGCCTCTGTCTAGTAATGACACAGAGATGACCCCCAGGGTAAACCTACGATCACCCATCCACTCATCAAGATTTCTCTTGAAGAGAGTCAGTGAGGGGCTCTGCCTAACATGGACTGGGATCCTGTTCCAGAGTGTGGGAAGCCTCTGGGTTATGAATCTGTCCCTCCAGCATGTCCTATTCATATTTGTTCTGAGGTTTAGATCTTTAGCTCTCGTGGCTCTGATGGATTTGGATTTTTTGAGGTGGAGCATATCCATTAATTCCGGATAGGACATGGCCTTGTACGTCAGGCACAGATCACCTCTGAGCAGGCGGTATGCTACTGAATAGAGCTGGAGCTTCTTTAGTCTGGCAGCATATGACATATGTTGGAGACCCTTGATCCTCTTGGTGATGTACTTTTGGGGTCTTTCCAGCTGCTGCAGGTGCCAGGTGAGGTACATACCAAATGGGGCATTGTACTCAATCATAGGCCTGATAACGGAGGAATATAGGGGTACAATGACATCCTTTGATCTGGATGTGAATCCCTTCATGATAAGGTGGGCAAGGTAGAAGGTCTTTCTAACCACTTTGGCGAAGTGGGTGTCAGATGAGAGGTCACTGTCAACTTGGGTCCCCAGGTCTCTGATTACTTTTTCGGTACTTAATGGATTACCACCTATGTGGTAATTTGTGGGTACTTTGTTTTTCCCAAAGGGGATGACTATACATTTTTTGGCATTTAGTTTAAGGCCATGACTCTGGCACCAGTCGTTTGTTTCTGTAAGGCCCTTCTGAAGGATGCATGTGTCAGCTGGTGTATTGACTATGGCGCCTAGTTTGCAGTCATGTGCAAACTTTGTCAGCCACAACCCCCCTATGTTTGCCTGCACGTCTGAGAAATAAATGCCGAACAAGAGTGGTCCCAAGACAGAGCCCTGTGGGACACCACTTTTGACTGGCTTAGAATCTGACATAGCTCCAGCTATTCTGACTTTGTGGGTTCTGTCCTTTAGCCAGTTTGCAACACATCTTGTGACATACGGGTTTACATTTAAGCTGTTGAGCTTGTCTATGATGCCTGAGTGGGGTATTGTGCCGAAGGCTTTTGCTAGGTCCAGGTAGGCTGTATGAACTGCTTTGCCCTCATCAATGGCTCTAGTGACTGTTTCAAAAAAGTCCACCCGGTTCAAAAGGCAAGATCTGCCTTTTACAAAGCCGAACTGGGTAGGGTCAATTGTCTGTATGTCCCTGCTGTCTTTGTTTATGAGTTCCATAATGATCCTTTCCATAGCTTTGCAGACCAGGCTGGTCAAGCTTATGGGGTGGTAGTTTCCAGGGTCTGTAGAGGTGCCTCCTTTGTGGAGTGGGACCACTGTTGCTGTACGCCAGTGTTCAGGGACATATCCTGTAGTAAGGCTAAGATTAAACAGCATTCTTATGTGCGGGTTTAGCTCCTCTAGGAGTTCACGTCGCACGCAACCCGGGACACCGTCTGGTCCCATAGATGCTGTATTTTTAGCTTTGCTGAGAGCAGCTCTCACCTGGACATCTGAGATGTCAGGGAGGTTGCATTCAGCTGGGATAAATATTTCATCTTTTGGGTGTGAGGGAGGGGAGAAATTTGCACTGAACCTGTCTGCCAGTATGTTGGCAATATCTGTGGGTTCAGTGTATTTTTTGCCATTATGAACTAACTCTGAGCATATCTGAGGGTTTCCGCCCAGGTTTCTAACATAACTGAAGAAGGCCTTGTGGTTATCTTTAGTGTCTTTAGCGATTTTTCTCTCAAAGTTGGCCTTTGATGATTTTATGAGCGAACGTAGTTTCTTGCTAGTGCTGATCAAAGATGCCTTCCCTTTATGGGATTTTGCTCTGTCTTGCAGTAGCTTCCTTCTCTTGTTATAAAGTTTGTTTATGGCTGGGGTCCACCAGATAGGACACCTGCCTTTGGTGTAAAGGGTCTTGGTTTTATTTGGGATTGCATGATCCATGCATTCTTGGAGATGTCCGTAGAAAGCATTTGTGAAGGATTCAGCAGTGTGGGATGTAGTTTCCACTGGCCCAGGGGGCTTGAAGGATACCATTTCAGTCCTAAGGAGTGTAAAGTCGGCTTTTGAGAAGTTTCTCACTGTGGTTTTTGTGCTGTGGGTGGAGATGGGATATGAATATCTAGGGTTATTAGTTTGTGGTCTTATGTCACTAGTGAGGGGTATACTTCCGGTGTTGAGCATTTTGTCCCGATGTTTGTGATGATCAGGTCAAGTATATTATTTCCCCTTGTGGGGGAGGTGACTAGTTGTTCTATCGCATTTGAGTTGATGAATTCCAGGAACCTTTGGGCTAGGGTGTTAGGGCTTGAATAATGCACCCAGTCTATGTTTGGGTAGTTGAAGTCTCCCAATATGATGGTATTTGGTGAGACATTCATATCCTCCAGTGTCTTCAGGAAGGCTGAATGGAGTTCCTGAGAATGAGAGGGTGGTTTGTTCCATGCTACAAGTTGTATAGCAGTTTTGCCTACGGTTAGTTGCACATGGATGGTCTCCGATGCTTCATGCGTTGCCACTAACCTGGAGGTGTGGGTGTCTTTAATGAATATGGACACTCCCCCTCCTTTTGTGGTTTAGCCCAAGTTTTGGGGCCGAAATGCATGATACGAGGTATAATCTGGTAGGGCTGGGGTGCTCTCAGGAGCCTTGAACCAGGTTTCAGTTACTGCAGACATCGATGCTCTCCATACTGAGGAGTGCTTTGAGAGCCTGCATCTTGAGATTTAGACTTCTGGCATAGAGCAGCATTACCCTTAGTTTTTTTCCTTTTTTGTTTTCTAAGGTGGTGGGTTTGTCTTTTGAGCCTTGCCTAAAAAAGGCACTATGGGGGTGGCAAGAGCCTTAGCCAATATCTGGAAGCCCATTGGTGACAGGTGCAAGCCGTCCCTTGCGAAGCAGCGTGGCTTGTCTTTGAGGTCTGAATGTGTGGAAAGCATTGTAGCCTTGCATGGCTGGAGTGCTTTCCATGGCCTTGAACCATGTCTCAGTGACTGCAAAGATGTCAGCATCTTCCAAAGTGAGGAGCACTTTCAAGGAGTGCAGTGTCATGTATAGACACCTAGTATTAAACATCAGTGCAAATTTCAGGCAGTTCGTATTAGTCAAGCAGGGTGGAGGTCCCAATATAATATGTTCTGCTTCTGCATTGTGTCTGTAAGTTGCATATTGCATGAAGATGTATAGTGGTTTCCTGGCAAGAGTTGTGGAAGTCAGTTACTCCTAAGGTGAGTCAGCAGCTGGATGACTGCACTGGTAACACAGAGTGTCTTCTTGCATGACCAATAGAGTCGTGTGTCTGGCAGGCTTCTGGCCATCAGACCTTCACAGAAGCAACTGTCCCATACTATCAGCCATCCCAAGGACTGGACCCTAGTTACTACCCTCTGTGTCAAACAGAAAGTCAGTCCTGCCAGGGCCCCACCCTAGCCATTTCCTATTTCATTACCTGTCTTATGTGTCATTCGTCAGTTCTAATTCACTGTCAAATCTTTCCCATCACCACTTATCCACCCATTCAAAGTAAGTGACCAGCCAGAATTCTCCACACCTTTTTTATGTATGCTGCCTCCATCCATCTGTGTCTGTGTTTGTTTTCTATGCTTGCTAGTCTGAACCTACTTCCTGCCTTCTCCTTCTGTCCCATCTGCAGCCATCTGTCAGTACCTTCACCTACCTATCTTTTATAAATCTTACAAAATTACCTATTTCCCCCTTATGAAAAAAACACATTTCCTTTGCTTTAAGCTTCATACTTTATGTTCACCCTTCTATGTTTATCTGTGTTTGCTGTTCTCTCCTTTGATACTAGCCAATTACCTCTCTTTTTATATGCTGAATAGTGTTGCCACTGTGATTTGCTCACCCACAATTGTCTTTCTGTTGGCTGCTCTGCACAGGTGCATGGCCTTTTTTGTGTCAACCATATGCTAGTTGCAGCTGTCCATTGCTATATTGCATGATTTAGCATGCATTGACAAGGCTGCGATAGCTAGCCTCATCTGTGACAGCAGCTATCGACTACTCGTATCATACTGCAGCCCTGCACTGTCTTTCTTTCTCTCTTTCTCTCTCTCTCTCATTTTTCCTGTGCCTGTCCTTTTGAATGGTATCCTTTGCTTAGTATGCATAAAACATATGTGATTAGCTTTGTGGCTCTTTCAGCAGTGCAGGACATATTTGCAACACTTATCTATGAATCTTAGCCTCCATTTTCTGTTATTCAGCCAAGAACATTAGAAGTGTAACAAAAAAATAAATATCACTCCTGTAAGAAATATTTGTGTCTATTTATATTAGAAACTATGGTTTATGGAGAAGTGCACCTCAAGCAAAATGTGTTTTTTCCACAACAAAATGTTGTGTTTGATATATGTTGTGTAATTATTCTGACAGCTGCAGTTTCAGTACAGCAATCCTTAAACATTGCTTAAACAAGAAAGACTTGTGTGGATTTTTATGGATACTAACAGATGAAGAGAAAAATATAGTAGTGCATGTTGCTTGGACTAAGCTTTCTGTTTGAGCATTGCCTGTATAATTTTAGCTGGACTTCTTTGCCCATAATTCCTATAAGCTTATTGACTATGCTTCTCTCCTTTATGGATCTTTGATCTCTCTCCATAAATTAATTCACTGAAGCAGAAGAAAAGATGAAATACATTTCAGAGTCTAGCATGAAAATCACACAAGTAGAGGTAAAAACACAAGAAAGGGTTTGTGGTAATAAGACAATGCAGTTAAAAACTATTAAAAATAATACCTAC
>NC_056738.1:571293326-571305826 GCF_019279795.1 Protopterus annectens | reverse complement strand
TTTTCTGGAGCAGTAAACCAGATGGATATGGCATGTGTCCCCCTACCAGGCTTTTGTATTAGGCTTTAATACAAACACTCTAGTACCACATGGAAACAGGATGTACTAATTAGTTAACATTTACTGGATAAGGTTCCAATGCAGGGCTCTCCCTTCCCAAGTTGGCTCTTTTTCAGATGGATGTTAGAGATCTCACATTATTTTTTCTCTATCCCGTTATCTATTTAACATATCACATCATTGCCTAAATATTCTTACAAAATCACTTAAAAACATACAACAGAAAAAGACTATCTATATAAAGTATACCCATATTATTTCATTTATAAACAAAAATGAATCAATTGCACATATTCCTACTATCATCCATCTAACTACCCACACACAAATAAGCATAACATAAGAACTAATATAGCATACATTACTAAACCCTACCAGTCATGGCCAGGAATAATACAATGCCTTTAACACTCTCAGTACCACAGACCTCAGTATGTTATTACCTTTCTTTTCCACAAAGTCTCCTATAATCCCTATGAAAAACATAAATGTTTAGAGACACTGTATTTGTTTTATAATATCATCACTCTAGACTATGGCTAATAACCTTTCACTGCCAATTGCTCTCATATCTGCACCTTTCCACCCCATTATATTATATTTTGTATCTCCTTTAAAGTCTTTCCATACTTACTTCACTTATCCTTCTAGTTCCTTTCCTGATATTTTACTGAAGATCGGCTTTCCTGATATGGTAACCTCTTATTCCACTCTTAACAATCAACACCTTCTATCCAACCTGCCACAAACTGCATTTCAACCCATTTTACCCAACACCATTTAAAACCCAGCAATTCAACACCAAATAACAATATGTCTTCAACTTCCTTTCCATACACTTCTAACTATGTAGTCTGAATATCTCACCATAACTACCTCACCTAATAATACCTACCTTAAAACAACTTCAGTATATATATATATATATATATATATATATATATATATATATATATATATATAATATTTATCCCATTCTCCTCATATTTTGAAGTGTATCGACCAAAGATTCCATAATTAGTATAAATACCCATGTAGGCTTCTCCCTTGGGAGCAGAGCAGTTGTAGTACTAATCTGAACTATCAGAACTAGAAAATGATTTAAATGCTTTGCAAGTTTAACCCAAATAAATGTACTCCTTACACTGTTACATTTTGGGCCATTTGTCTTATTCCACAGAGTTCATCTCCCCATAGAATGCTTATTTTGTATTATATAATTCATTCACTTGAATAATTCAAAACCTGCTTACATCACTCTGCTTTAATTGTGGTAGGGTTTGACACTTTTTCTAGGTGGTGCTTTTCACATCATTTCCATCTTGAGCCATTCCAGTACATGCTACTATCTTTCTCACTTCAGTTGTGTTTGTTGTGTTTTACAGGGGAAAGGAAATGCAGTAGGAGTCTGAAAAGGCATGCATGTGTATCTACATGCATGCCTGTGTGTGTGAATATGGCTGTTTGTGTGTGTGTCTGTGTGTGTGTGTGTGAGTGTGTGTGTGTGTGTGTGTGTGTGTGTGTGTGTGTGTGTGTGTGTGTGTGTGTGTGTGTGTGTGTGTGTGTGTGTGTGTGTGTGTGTGTGTGTGTGTGTGTGTATGTGTTGCATATGCCTGTTGTGCATGTGTGTGTGTGGTGTGCTGTGGAATAGCGGGAGTGTATGTCCTGTCATTCAATAAAATGCTGCATGAATGGAGTCAAAAAGACTTAAATTATCTGTCATGTAATTTGGAAGCCTGTAGGTAAAGACAAAGTACACTTAGCAGAAGAGTTCATATTTACAGTGATTTGTTCATCATCATGGTCAAAATGAGCATCTAGTGTATTAAGTAGCACAACACATTTATGTCCTCTTCGATTCACATTTATTTGACCACAGAACCACAAGGAGTATCAAGCCAAGGAAAAAAAACTAGTAGCTAAAATAAAACTTGGCAGGATGACCAGTCCTAAAACAAAGTAGGCAATGCAGAGTAACTTTAAATATATAAAGTTATTAAATGAACAAGCAGTTAAGCTCTTTTGTCCCTAAGTATGGGACTTCATCAGGACTGAAGAATAAACTTCCCATGTCAATTAAATACATTTTTGAGTAATTAAAGCAAGAAATCAAATCAAAGCCCAAATAATTTAATTGAATCACACTCCAATCACCATCGAGTAGATCATAAGTATGCAAGAGGGAAAACCGATTCTAATGCTTCCCCTCAAGAACCTTAAAGTAATTTTTTATAATGCTGTAATATGGTGAATGACTCTTAATTAAAAGGATAAATGTATATTTTTAAAAGAAAGCAAAAATTAAAATTAGCAAAGCAAAAAAAAGCAGAAAATTATTGTATGTTATAAAAGAAAGAAGAAAATTATTAAAAAGCCCAAACATGAACAACAGGGCTGACAAGCATCATAAACATGAATACAAAGATTACATGCATTAATAGTGCAACATATATATATATATATATATATATATATATATATATATATTCATATGGCCGATACCATATGATCGACTTTCGAAAAGCCGACCATGTAAAATAAACACATAACACACACCATACACTTATCTTTCAACTGTTAGTAGGGAGGCTCTGCCCCTAACACCCCCCGTAACTTAAATATACCAACTCCAAGATTGCACTACAATGCAGAAGAGGAAATCTTCCCATTCTGCACTGTATGGAGATAGCGGTTCCCCATGGTCGGCTTTTCGAAAGTCGATTATATGGTCTCGGCCATATGAAAGTCGACTTTCTGAAAAGTCGACCATGTTAAGGGGACCCATATAGATATATATATATATATATATATATATATATATATATATATAAATGCTTAATTATATATGAAAATCAACATGTATAAAATTCAATGTGGATATAAATAATAATAATAGAAATAATACCTAACATATGAATCCTACCCAGGCAAAATCAAAACACTAATAAATAACAGTTATGGTGAAATCATACAAAACTTACAGCTTGGCAGTCCTAAATTTTAAAGCACCACTAATGGAAAAAGCATCATTTAAGCCGGGTTCTTCACTGACATTTGACTGACTCTGCCAGGGCAACTCTATAGTCCACAGTGGATTCCAAAGGGCCACCCCGGGGGTTCTTGGCCACCTGTTCAAGTACAAAAATATAAAATATTTTGTTATTGGCATAACAAAATTTTATGCCTGTAAAGGGTGTTAGTTTCTTTTTTCTGACTGACTTCATAAAGATGTTCATATATTCTTTTTTGTAAATAACATTTGCTCCAGGATTCATGAAGCTTGCGCCATGCGCCGGAGTAGCGTTGGTGATCTAGCGCCAAATATGGCCATCAAGCGATTCAAGTAAGAGCTGTTTCCATTTGCACTAGCAGTGTACGCCAGAGCTGCACAGCTCCCAGCACATGTATGCTAATTACCCCATGCACAGCAGTGTAGCATGCAAATGAAGGTATGTAGAGATTTATGAAGTTGTGCAGGCGTAGCGTAAGCATGTAGAAATGTAAACAAACAAAAAAAAAACGGTTTACATTTTGTTAAACATAAAATCTGAGCCATGAAAGCAGACCAAACTTAGGTATTATAATGTTAATATATGCCAATGGCTAAATATATAGCCAATGGCATAAAACAATATGCACAACATATAAAAAATAATATTTAGTGTCATGGCCACACCAACACAAAGTAAAACCGCAGTGCATCGGTGCGCAAATGGGATCACAAGGAAAATATATTTAGATGTCATAAAACTGTAATGTAATGCAATTTATGATATCCCCATAATAGCCAATGGCATGCATGCTGCACCAAAACCATGGCGCAAGGGTTGCTAAGGGACTGTGACAGTGTGCCGTGTGGTAACTAGGAATTAGCAGTCAATGCCATGCAAATTAGTCAAGTAATACTGAATCGCAAATGCCCTGCTGGCGTAAGGATGTACCACATGGCATAGCATTACAACTCCGAAGAGTGGCCTGGAGATAAACATGACATCAAGAGAGGGGTGCGCCACCGTAGCTGTAAGCACATTGGATCATTGCTAATCCGTGTTGCTAAGCAAAGACGCAGGATAGGAATGTGGAAGTAGCCATAGCTTTGCTTAGCTGAGAGCGCACAAGGTAACCGAAAGTTCATGTGAACGTGGATGAAAACGCGCACAAAACCTGGTAAACGGTTGTGTGTGGCGCGCACCACAACTGAAACAGGAAGGATACAGGAAGACAATAAGGAAATGCTGCAGCATGGTAATTGGAGTAAAAATGGGTAATTAACACCTTTAAACTCACAGTGGGCCATAGACAACAGCTAGTAAGGCTGATAGCAGCTACCTGCAGAACAGGAAAGGGGAGGTGCCGTACAGCAAAGAAAAGAGAACTGTCACAGCAGAACAAAGCAACCTTGCAGTAGATCAGCTACATAACACATTTCCCAACACAATCCTGGGTTGTGGAAGCACAAAAGAAGAAAGACAGCAGCTGGATGCATGCCTGACAATGGGAGGTGAATAGAGTTGAAAATAGAAGTAAAGGGCAATAGATGAATCACGGCAGAGAAGGGTAAGTCAACACCAAAGGCCCCACAATAGCAGTACCTGCTGTAAAACCAATAATTAAGATACCCTGCAGCTGGAATAGCACAGACACACCCAATTACACCAGCATCATCCATTGCACAATAGTATAAGGTGTGAAAGCCCCCACACACACTTGTGCATTCCCAAACACTCTGCACCACTGGTGTATACAGACGGGGAACTTTTAATATGTATATGTTAGGGGCTGCCATAGCTTTGATTCACCAGCATGTGTTGGAGGCTGACAGTGGTGTGGAGGATGATGCTGACAACCATCTCAGGCACCGGAGGAGGAGACGAGTGTTCAAACCCAGGGTAACCTACCAGGGGCTACATGATCTGGAGATAGTAGAGTGTTACAGGGTGGACAGAGACATCATACAGCAACTTGTTGAGCTGTGCCAGCCACGCCTCAGAGCCAGAAGTAACAGAGGAGAACCCATCCCAGCGGACTTGAGAATACTAGCCACAGGTACCTTCCAAAGGCCAACTGGGGATATCATGGGGCTCTCACAGGCATCAGCATCGAGGGTATTCCATCAGTTCCTGGATGCCATGTTACCACATGCCAATGAGCACATATACTTCCCACGAATGCAGGAGGAGTTGGCCAACAATATGCATTTCTTCCACCCTGTGGCAGACTACCTGGAGGTACTGGGTGCAATAGACTACACGCACATACACATCAAGTCACCACCCAGTGAGCAAGGTAGGCACTACATAAACCGCAAGGGATTCCCCTCCATCAACTGCCAGGTTGTGTGCAATGCCCAGGGCATTATCATGGATGTGTGTGCTGCCAGCCCTGGAAGCTATCACGACTCCCACATCTGGCATGCCTCACAGCTGTATCAGGTATTTGCCAGGGTGTGGGACATCCCATATGGCCACCTGGTGGGGGATGCTGGCTATGCACTGGAACTGTGGATGATGACTCCCATCAGAAATGTACACACAGCCATGCAAGAACGCCATAATGAGGCACATGCAGAAAGCAGAATCATCATAGAGCACATGTTTGGGATGCTGAAATCACGGTTCTGTTGCTTGGAAATATCTGGTGGAGCCTTGCAGTACTCTCCAGGAATGTGTGCCCACATCTTCATAGTATGTGCCATGCTACACAATATGATCCTGCGGAAACAGCTGCAGCAGGGACAAAATGGTGAAGGCCCTCACAGCCCACCACCATTGCCAAGGGACCCACAGGCAAAGGGGGACTCAGACCATGAGCACCCTGTGCTAGCCCCAGTAGACAGACGGAGGCATGCCCAGTATGCCCATGCCTTGGCAATGAAGAAACATATAGCACGCACACTGACAGTGTAGGCACTCATGGACTGACACCCTTCTCCATCTGCACACACAACAAACATGGATGGCACACACACGACCACCTGTAAATTGTCATGTATAGATGGCCTACTGTGGTCATCCTACATAGGTAGCCCTCAACTATTGTACACACAGCCGCCATTGGCACAAGGTAAGTCAATACCTGAACAGTAAATTAAGCTATCAGAATGTGTCCATACTGTATGTACAGGTTTATAGATATATAGGTAGGTACATGCCCAACCGCCAAGCCCACTCATAAGCATAGGCAAAACGTGTCTGCTGTCGCCACCCCATCGATCAACTAACTGTCCCTCTGTGGAGCAGAGCCACTTGCGGGATCCCTGGGGTGTAACTAGTGTTCACCACCCACTCTGCAAGGATTCCCCAGAGTGTCAGTGAGGGGTTTTGTATAATGTAATCAGGGATGTAGTTCCAAATAATGGGGAGTATCCCTGACAGGAATCTTCACAGATGTGTACATGTTACATAGTATACCTTAAACACAGCTTGCATATATAGGTAGTTCTCCAAACAATAATAAACATGTGGAGCACGCAACCGCTGAAATATGCATTAATCACCCTTGCACTACCAGTGCCTGCTCTGAGAGGTAAGATACCACTGCCAGGATTAGAACATGCAATCATATACACATTCATCACAATAACATACCACTAAGCTACCTGAGATGTGCCGATGGCAGTCATGAATACTGACAGGATAAAACACAAAAGGTAGGAATGTGGTGAAATAGGACAAACCAGCATGTACCCAATGAGAGGTGTATGTTTTATATATATATATATATATATATATATATATATATATATATATATATAAAACACACACACACACACACATACATATATATATATATATATATATATATATATATATATATATATATATATATATATATATATATATATATATATATATATATATATATGTATATTTATATGTCATCATATACACAGAGAGAGGGGGAGAGAGAGAGAGAGATGTCGATATATGGGGATAAACATATATATGTAGATATATGGATAGGTTAACAACATCTACATAACAATGGAGGTACATATAAATGGGATACCTACCACATACCGACTGCTTTACATACTGACGCACGTAATCCCGAGGCTTAAGGTCCGAAAGAACACAGTACCAAAACACCAGATGCATGAGGTGTAATCTCACGATGTTAATGGACAGTTAGTCAGTGCTTCTGGTGTTGCGGTTTGGATAGGTTACTGTGTGTACGTGTGTTTCTTAGGGCTGTAGTGTGCATACGTGTGTGTTCTATGTGTGGTGTGTGTTCTTGGTGGACTGTAATGTGTGGTTGTGGGTTAGCTTTGTGCGTCTGTTTGTGCGACCTAGGATGTAGAATATTAAAGTAGGGGGTGGAATGTGGGGCGCAAACACCTACATGAGGGGTGTAGGGGAGCTTGGCCACTTGTTCATATGTAGTGTAGGATGGTTTGTTTGGATGTGTTGGGTAGCAGTGTGTCTGTGTGTGCATGTGTGTGTTCCATGTTTGTGTTACCTTCACGAGTTACTGTCGATGTCGGTAATGTGGGGTATGGGAGTCTGGTCCTGGTACTGTGTGTGTCAGAACACTGTGGTTTCGGGATTCCGTAGGTCTCCTGTATACAGCGGTTGAAGTGATCATATATGTGTATAACATAGACCATAGCAATCACACATTTCGCCACTACCAACCTTTATGAACAAAGGATATGGAGAGTATATGCCTATACTCTATTACAAATATGTAGTATGGACATGAGCCAATGATGGTGTTACCACCTGTCCCACTTTATGAGGGACACTCCCTCTTTGGGCGGTTGTGTCTTGACCAAATATATTAAACGTGGCAAATGTCCTGGGATTGTAGGACATAATTATGTCCATATGTACTGTAATAGTTGCATACAATAGTTATTTCTGTAACTAAAATACCTACGTTACAGGAAACAGGATAAGCAAGTAAACTGCTACAAGAATAAGCTTATTATTAGGCAAGAAAGGAAAGTTCTATCCCTTGTACTGACCGTGGGTTTGTGTTGGCCTGTAAAATCAGATGTGTGTCCAAAAATGGTCCCACTATGGCCATATGAAAAGGTGGCAAACCTAGCCAAAGAGGGATAGTCACCAACACAACTATGATGACTGCAAATACCTATGACAGAAATACACAGCTATCATGTAGCAACACGTTATTACATATAGATGTATTACCGAAGGGATTCAAGGACTAACATCACCTGCATGCCATACAGGAACCACATAACAGTGCCTTAAAGAATCAGCCTGCTATTACCATTGTAATAGTCCACAAAAGGATAGGTGTTCAAATAGGGAAGGAACCCTCACGCACATAGCGATTATGTATAAAAGCAGTTCCTACACACCTGCATCTGCTAAGCACACCCACCAACATCACCCCCACACCCAAACATATTACAATACAAACTGTAATAACATCACAAATCATTCACACACTGTACGACATCTGCAGAAGCCTTAACATCCCTTGTCAGAGACACACTAACATCGCCCTATGTGAAATAGCTGCTGTTATACAATGGAACAGCTGCTGATGTAATAGGGTTTGTTTGCACTAATCCCGTTTCAGAGGGTTGTGCGTACACTGGGATGTGTTAGCAATTAGTGAGTAACAGCACAGTATGCTACACTTGTACACCAAATCAAGGATGTCTGGTGAGCACACTGTACACCACATAACAGTTCATGCATAGCCATACGGCCTTGAGCTGGCCAAACATCCTTGCCAGACTTAAATATCTGCAGAAGTATCAGGTACAAATAAACCCTGCATAAATAGCACTGTTCTGAAATATAACAGCTGTACTCACATGTAGAACTAAATCGTCTAGCCATTACACACAGTCCACGGGAGACATGAAGCTAATATATCTCCATGTGTCTCCATTTAGCTGTTGAAATATATCACAATAACACATCTAGGCTGTCTCCCTCAACAGTAAGGCAAATGGACAATGCCCAAAAGGAGTGCTCACTTATACACCACTGTTGCCATTGTATCGGCTAATGGAGTAGCTGCACAGCTGATGTGCATCCAATTAACTACTTTGGAACAGCAATTGGTGGATAGGATACCACATGTTACCGATATGTATCTAGAAAAGGATGTATTATCACACATTCAAACCATCCATATATACCAGCGGAATGTTACAAAGAACATTGAAACACAAACCGAAAAGGATTGAATCAACAGTTAACGACACCTCGGGTTACTAATAAGGTATGTAGAACAGTCAGTATGTCTGTGTATGTAGTACCATAATGTAGTATTTAAAGTGCACGCAATCCATATAGTGGAAACAGTTATCTTGTAATGATGTATTGTTGAGCATAGTAACACTTGTAGTATTTGTGTGTACTGCTGTAGGTCACAAGGCAAACACCGCATACACCACAAGGGATGCTATATAAGGGCTTTGAACAGAAATACTCCTCACCAGCCGATGTCAGTGGCAGGGCTGGTCCAACAAGTATGTGCTATAACAGGGGATCGTATATGTTGCTATATTGTAACTGTAGCCATATGTATGGGTGTATTACAGAGAATAACATGTGGAAGGTTGGGCCACTGTGCAAGTATGATTTGCATTGTGGGATATTGTGCCAATAACTGTGTAATGTACAGTATTGTAGGCAGATATGTATTACAAGCTACATAGCATTACTGTAATATTAGGCAAACATTAGTTATGTCAATTGGCATTTACAATACACAATAACAGGATACATATGTCTTTTAACGAGCCAACAGTTTATCAGCATGATAGCAAATTAAAATGAAAGAGCTATTTAACTATCCATGCACGTAAGACATGTAATATGTGCAAAGGTATGTACTAGGCTGTCTTACCAAGGGTATCAGTAAGCCTAGCTAGTGTGTGTTGGCTTTTGCCACCCCCATAGGTTGGTTTCCTGTGCCTCTGAATGGCAGAGCCAATAGTTCCCTGTGCCTCTGTCCAGCAGAGCCACTGCAGTGATCCCCAGGGTACATGTCTGTCTCTGTTTAGGTGGAGCATATCCAGCAATACAGGGTTGGACATGGACTTTGTATGTCAAGCAGAGATCACCTGTGAGTATGTGGTATGCAACTGAGTACAGCTGGAGTTTCGTAGTTTGGGCTGCATAGGTCATCTGTTTGAGGTCAGTAATCCTCTTGGTGTAGTCGTCCAAGCTGTTGCAGTTGTCTTGTAAGGTATATCCCAAATGGGGTGTTGTATCCTTTAATGGGTCTAATATGACATGTGTAGAGTCACAATGGCCCCTCTGATCTGGATGCGAACCCATTAGAGATTAGGGGGGCCATGTAGAAGGATATTCTAACCACCTTGTCATTATGGGTATCAAAGGAGAGATTGCTATCTACTGGGGTTCACGGATCCTGTATTACCTTTTCTGTATATAGGGGACTAGCACCTATGTGGTAGTCCATGGTTAATTAGTTATATCCAAAGAGGATGACTATGCACTTTTAGGCATTCAGCTTGACGCCATGATATTAACACCAGGTATCCTTCTCAGCACGACCCTTCCAGAGGGTGTTTGTAACAGCAGGGGAAACAGTGATGTTCCCTAGTTTGGAGTTGTCTGCAAACCTTTTCAGCCAGAGCCCTCCTGTGCTTGTCTGTATGTCAGAGAGGTATATACCGAACATGAGGGGTCCTAGGACTGAGCCCTGCGGGTCGCCAGTTGTAACTGGTATACAGTCAGACCTAGGGTATGCAACTCCCACTTTGTGGGTTCTGTCCGTGAGCCACTTTGCAAACCATCACATGACGTAGGGGTTAATGTTCAGGCGGATGGTTATGTTGATAATACCAGAAGGAGGAATGGTGATGAAAGCCTATGAGAGCTCTAGGTAGGCTGTGTGGACCTCCTTACCCTCATATAATGCCTTGGTAACTGTCTCTAAGAAGTCCACCAGGTTTAGGAAGCATGGTCCGGCCTTAACAATGCCAAACAGGGAGGGGTTAAAGGTTGGGAGGTAGCCAATGTCTCTGTGACAGTGATCCATGATGTGCACCATAGCCTTGCAGACCAGGCTAGTCAGGCCTATAGGGAAATAGGTCCTGTGGTCCGTTGTGGCACCACCCTTGTGGAGTAGGATAACTGTTGCTGTGCACCATTCAGGGGACACTATGCCTGATGTGAGGCTATTATTGAACATGGTGCATAGGTGGGGAGACAGTACAATCTGAAGTTCGTGTAAAATGCAGCCTGGGATGTTGTCCGGTCCCATGGATGCTGTGATATTGCCGTTAGAGTGTGCAGCTTTGAGAGGGAACAGCCAGGATGTTGCCAATATCAATTCTTTCTGTAATGTTCATGCCTTTGTGCTGTAACTCAGAGCACACCTGGTTGTTGACATCGAGATACGTGACATAGCTATGGAATGCTTTGTGGTTGTTGTTGGTATTAGTTGCATTATAGTTTTCATAGCTAGCTTTGAAGGGTCTTATAAGGGATTTCACCTTCTTACTGAGGCTGGCCAGGGATCTCCTCCATGCATGGTATTGTACTCTCGTTTGCAACAGTGTCTTCCTCCTGTAGTACAATATGTTTATGTTAGGGGACCACCAGATTGGTTTAGTTAATTAGGAGTATAGCATCCTGGTTCTGTTTGGGATAGCACAAGCCATGCACTCCTGTAAGTGCTTATAGAGTGCATTTGTGTAGGATTCAGCAGTTGTAACAGTACTGTCCATCTGCATGGGTGCCATGATGTCCACCAAGTCTGTCTTAAGAAGCATGTAGTTGGCCTTGTAGACATATTATACTGTGGTTCCCTTAATGGGGGGGGGTATGCGCAGGATGTGGATATCAACGGTGTTCAGCACATGGTCTGATCGGACCAAAGAGGAGTTGGCTTCATGTGTGGAGCACCAGTCACTCATGTTGGTAATGACTAGGTCTAGGATATTGTTGCCCCTGAAGGGTGTGTGGATATGTTGAGTCAGGGCATTGGTGTTTATGAATTCCAGAAACTGCTGAGCTAATGTGTTGGTAGATGAGTAGTTTTCCCAGTTAATGGTGGGGTAGATTCAGTGAGACGTATGTGATGAGTGTGGTGTTGTGTGACTGTGTACCTTATCCACATGGCAGTCAGGGTCAGGCTTGGTTGGAGAGACCTTTACCTCCAGTTTGGCTAGATGAGTGCATCTCTCACAGGTTGTAGTATTGGGTGATAGGTGGAGAGGCTTGTCTGTGTACATGAGGCAATGTGTACATTGCCTCAAGATGTCCAGATTCATCAGATAGACAGGTGAGAACACTGGCAGTTGACTCTTGGACATGCCTGAATATAGAACTACATTCACCTAGATAAGTGAGGAAAGTGAGTACAAGAGCTACATTACTCTACGCAAGTGAGAAAAGTATGTACAAAACCTGTTCAACCTTACCTGTAGGTAATGAGGAAGATTGAGTGCTATAGTAATTATTAGCTTACGTTTTTGTTTT